>NC_056748.1:37131717-37219217 GCF_019279795.1 Protopterus annectens
TCCTCGACTCCTTCATTGGATCCGATCATGGAGCCTTGTTGATCCTCGACTCCTTCATTGGATGCGACCATGGAGCCTTGTTGATCCTCGACTCCTTCATTGGATCCGACCATGGAGCCTTGTTGATCCTCGACTCCTTCATTGGATGCGATCATGGAGCCTTGTTGATCCTCGACTCCTTCATTGGATCCGACCGTGGAACAACCTAGGAAGAAGCACAAGAAGATTAATCCAAAACCACTCCTACCCAGCTGGCATCGGAGAGTAAAATAGCTTCACCATGTCCCAGTCTCTTGGATCCAGGGCCGTTACCAAGAACATTTTATTCTTCCTCTATAGATTCGGTACCATCTTGAGTACTTTCCTGGAGTCCCACTGGCACTCTTGATCACCATCGGTGACTTCATGTCATTCTTCCAGAAGTCTGACCGAGGTTGATGTGGACAGAATGATGAGGAAGTTTATATTGGCGCAGATGTAGACGGGAGTCCTTTCAGCTCCTACCCCTTTGGGTCAGGAAGCCCTAGCTGCCACTACACCACCAATCTCAGCTCCTTCTCTGATGTGACTTGTCATTTCTTAGCCCTTGTATTTGAGTCTTCCAGAACCATTTAGATCAGATCCGAAGATCATAGTATCTTCGTCTCTGGGGCTTTGTCTTAGTGCACCTGCTGAGACGGTTTTTTATCCAGATTACTCTTGGAGCCAAACCATCCTCACTGGATCCAAGGCATTGAGTCAACTCCAAAGTTGTCGTAACCATCTCTACCCCTCAGAGCTTCGGCATTGGATAGCTTGGCTCTGACCTCTACCTTGGGTAAATTGCCTTCAGGGCAGGGGGACTCGATAGGTCAGAACCTCGGCTTCTTGGCTCCAATGACTTGTTTCCTCCCAGAGCATTCTGCCTTTGAAGAGGTGGAGAAAGTGTTCTCTGCTTCTGCAGGATGAATGGTTCCTCCCCCCTCAGATCTCACCTCTGAATCCCGTATGTCTCTGTGCCTTGAGTGCCATCATTCCACTCCACAGGGACAGCCATCCCAAAGTCTCTAGGCTACCCAGCAGGGTATTACTATTTCTTCTGATTCTTCTCCGTAACACCCCACTGAAGAAGTCCCTAGGAAGAGGAAGTGCAAGAGGAGGCACTGGGACTCCCCTTGGAGTCCCTAGAAGATACAGATTTCGATGACAGGGAAGGGTTCCAAAAATCTCCACCCGCAGGCGTCTCATTTGAGGACATCCTAGAAGTCCTGAAACAGAGGGGTGGTTGGTCCACCGATAACCCTTCCAAAGAGGAATCTGTACTCCTGGAGGCCTTTGGGTCTGGGCCATCTACCTCCAGTGTAACTCTGCCCACTGAGGAGTTCATTGATTTGATCTCTAAGCTGGCATGGAAGGAACCTGACACAGTTAATCCAATCCCCAAAATACCATACCAGATTTTGGCACAACCTGTAGGAAAGAAATTTTGGAGCAAGGGAATTCCTGTAGATGCCATGGTTGTGTCGGTGGCCACCAAAAAAGAACTTGCGGACCAAAGTTCTTATATTCATTGCTCTAACAGGTAAGTGTGTATGTGTACTTCAGTGACATTTGCACTCAGATTGCCGAATTATTTGGCACACTTCATGAGATTACTGAGGGATCTCGTTAAAGAACTTTCAGACTTCCAGTAGTCCTGAGGGTCACTCTTCTGTGGCCTCGCAGTTGGAACTCTTCAATCGATCACTAACTCTTCCATGAGGCTTATCTCCCATGCAGCTGAAGGTACATCAAGGGCAGCGGGTTCAGGTTTTTCTATTAGGAGGTGTGCCTGGATGCGCTATTGTGACTTTGCATAGCACTTCAAGTCTTCTTTCATCAATACTCCTTTTAACAGAAGTTCTTTGTTCAGCCCTAAAGTTAAGAAGACACTTTCCAGATGCAAGCAAGATGGAAAGACCCTCTCTGCAGTGGGCGTACATTTTTCGACCCCTCAAAGGACCTTCTTCAGGAATAAACAAAGAATTCAGAAAATGTAATTCAGGAAGTTAAGGAAGAACCAGGGTCCTTTCCAGAATCCATGAGGAAATAGTTCCCCTAGAGGCAGAGAGGGGAACTTGAATGGAAGATGCTACCCACACAGCAGAGGAGGCCCGCAGAACCTCCCTAGACTTAAGGAACATTCTACCTTCATCTAGGATGATGCCTTAATACACAAAAATGACTGACTTCAACAACTGGCTTAGATTCTGGTGTCATTCTAAGGGGAATCCAGTATCTGTCAGCCTGGGATGATATGGTTGATGGATCATGATGCTTTGCCAGAGATGGTCTCCACCTGTCACCTCTGGATTTTCATCTACTGGCTAAGTCTCTTGCCTCTGCTGTAGGGTCTTTTTTTAGGCAATGTCACAAAAACAAAATTCCTGACATAAAAATATCCTCAAAAAAACAACCTTATGGTTATGCTGCTAAACACTAGGAGTCTAAATCTGAAACTGCACTCACTGGAAGCTCTCCTCACCCTGGAAGATGCGGACATCTGTGCAGTCATATAGACCTGGTTCAAGGCGATGAAGAGCACCCCGGCCATACCAGGCTATAATACCTTCCACACACGCGAACCACAAAATTGATGCATGAATACCAAAGGAGGAGGAACATCAGTTTTCATCCAAGAGAAATACACCTCCAGACTGGTTAAACATGTTGCATTTGACATTTTACCTTAAATGAAGACAAGACACTTCTTCCTCTCTTTCAGTGGTATTTATTACACATGTGTGGGATCCTCATGGAAAGTACCAGGGAGACTCCCCAACAAAGGAATGCATAAGCGTACATGCTGGTGATACTGCTGACAGTACAAAAATATAAACTAGACCAATTAAATGAGTACAAAAGACAATTAACCAATCAGTGGTTTACCCGTAGGCTTAAAGCAGTTCACATTGCTACATTTCTAGGCAGAGAAAGAAAATCGGATACACTTCCATATAAGGCACATTTCCTGCTTTTAAGCAGGCTCCTGTTTTTCAGTACTTTTCCACTATTCATAGTTTACTCAGAGTTGGCAGTACAAGGTTCATCTCAATGCATACAGATTTTCACGTACTCAGTTTCCTTAAGCACATACTTTAGCCATTCATATTCTACAATCCCCCATTTGATGCTGTGTAAGCATCACCATTTAGTCTATCATACATTTGCCCTAAGTCTAACATAACCATGTGGCTGTTTCCTTCAACATTGTCACACTTTTTTATTTCATCATTCAGATTCATAACTGCAGGCTTATAAAACTTTGGCACCTTTTTGGTAGTCTTAAAAGACATTAAATTAACTTTTTTGACGTGTGAAATGTGGATCTAGGTTAGAGATCCTTGCAGTCGCACAGCAGAGGACGTTGTCAGAAGAACTAGGAAAGGCCCCTTCCAGCATGGCTGGAGTGCTGTTTTTCTAGAGAAAGGCTTAACGTAAACCCAATCGCCAGGTTGTAGTGCGGATGACAGAAAAGGATCTGGAAGATGTTGAGCAGCTGCTACTTGGTGATGAAACTGTAGGAAGGAAACAAGAGATTTGCAGTACAAAAGAATATCATTATCAAATATTCAGAAAAGGGTGGTGGTGGTGTCATGGGCATACGCAGAGGGCGGCCCATGAGAAGTTCATGTGGAGAAAGACCCTTAGTAGGATGCGGTTGTGCTCGCATAGAAAGTAAAGCTAGTGGTAAGGCTTGCACCCAAGTTAAGCCTGTTTCTGAAGTGACTTTAGCAAGTCTAGTTTTTAATGTGTGATTCGTGCGTTCAATAATACCTGATGCCTGTGGTCTATATGGACAATGAAATTTCAAAGTAATGCCTAGCATTGTATACAATGATTCAACCAACTGAAAAAATATCAACAATAGTCAAAACATATTTAAAACGAGTACAAAGTCCCACTGTAAAGCACAAAATGGTACCATTAATTTTGGCACCGGTTGAGCAGGAGCCAGAGTGCCTTTTGAAATGTTATGCTGTAAACAAATGGAGCACATGCTCAAAAAATGTTGCACAGAAGCAGAATGTCCTGGGGCAAACCAATCCTTCTGGATTTGTTTGATTAATGCTTGTACCCCTATATGAGCTGACAAATGATATGCTTTTATTAGAGAATTTAACATAGATATAGGGCAAATTAATTTGCCATTAGGATGCTGCCAAATTGAATCAGAGCATTGGAAACAACTGTGGGCCAGCCATGTTTTTCTTTCTGATTCTGATGCTTCACTTTGTAAAGCTTTCAGAACAGTAGTGTCAAAAGTAACAGTTTGTAAGATAGGCTGCAGAAATTGTCCCTGAAAAGTATGTGAAAGAGCAGCCTGCTTGACAGCCCAGTCAGCCAAATTATTTCCCTTAGCTACTAGGGAGTCATTAGACTGGTGATCTGCACACTTGACAACAGCAATTTTGGAAGGTAATAATAAATCCTGTAAGAGGTGATCAATATACAGATAATTTTCAATTGGTGCCTCAGAGGATGTCAAAAACCCCCTTTCCTTCCACAGGGTACCAAAATCATGAACAACACCATGGGCATAACGTGAATCAGTATAAATAGTAACAGATCTGTCTTTGGCCATTTTGCATGCATGCGAAAGTGCCACTAATTCCGCGGCTTGTGCGCAAGTGCCAGGTGGTAATTGTCCAGTTTGTAAAACCTCAGATGGCAAGCCGACTGACCATGCAGCCTGGAGTTCGCCAAGATTATTTCATAAACAGGACCCATATACAAAAAGAACTAAATCAGGATTAAGCAAAGGAACATCTTACAAATCTAATCTAGGAGAAAGAACAGTGTTAACTACAAGCACACAGTCATGTGGCTCGCCCTCGTCACTAGTTGGAATCAATGAAGCAGGGTTTAGGGGTGGGCAGCGTGTAATTTGAACAGCAGGATTACTTAATAAACTTAACTCATATTTAGTGAGGCGAGAATTAGAACGATACTGTGTTTTTGTTTTTAAAAGTAATGCTTGTACCGCATGAGGTACTGCTAGTAGAATATCGTGTCCTAAGGTCAATGGTGCTGCCATATCAATCAAAATAGCAGCGGCTGCCACTGCTCTTAAACAGGGTGGATAGCCAGAAGCAACAGGGTCTAACTGAGTGCTGTAATATTTGAACCAAGCAAAAGCGCTTGATCTCAATTGTTTTTTCTGGTACAAATGAAAGTTTTTCGCTGAAACGAAGTTTTAACGTTGGTTTTAACAAGGCAAGAATAATAAAGTCTTTTGCACTTCATCCCACGGTCTGGTTCTTCTAACAGTGGAATTACTGCTTTGGTGTTTATTGCTTCGATTTTGTTCGTTATGAGTGCTGTAATATGCTATAGGTCGATAGCCTCCCGTGCGCACTTGCACCAGCAGGCCCAGGGCAGTTTTATTTCTTTCACAGCAGAAGAAAAAAAGGGTTTAGAATAATCTGGGAGCCCCAGGGCAGGTGAGTTTATCAGTGCCGTTTTAATAGCCTGAACAGCGTTTTCATGTTCAGGGGACCAAGGCAGAGGGTCCGTAACCTCCTTTTTTAGAAGCTGTAACAGAGGGGCTGAAATTTCTGAAAAATTGGGCACCCACTGTCTACAATAGCCTGCTACGCCGAGGAATCCTCTGAGTTGTCTCTGAGTTACAGGGCGGGGGGCAGTCTGAATGGAGGTAATTCTACTTGGAAGTATTTGACGTGAACCCATAGAAATGATGCGTCTCAGGTTGTACCTTTTCTTGACAGAACTGCAGTTTAGATTTATTTACCTTAAAACCTCGTTCAGCTAAAAACTTTAAAACTAGAAGTGAGTCCTCTATACAAGACTTGGTATCTTGTGAAGCTATAAGAATATCGTCTACATATTGGACCAGTACTGAACATGGTGGTAGCTGTAAATCCTGCAGTTGTCTGTGCATCTCTCTAGAGAATAGGGTTGGAGATTATACATATCCTTGGGGTTGTTGGGTCCAAGTATACTGTTGGCCTTTATAAGTTAATGCAAACAAATACTGACTATCTGAATGTATTGGGATAGAGAAGAAAGCTGATGAGATGTCTATTACTGTAAAACAACGTGCTGTAGGTGGAATACAGCTTAAAATCGTAGCTGGGTTTGGTACGATTGGAAAAACAGGCAATACAGCTTTATTGACTTCTCGCAAGTCTTGCACAAATCTGTAAGCTTGTTTACCAGGTTTCTTTACCAGTAGAATTGGAGTATTACATGGACATGTTGTAGGTACTATAATTCCTTGTTGTACCAAGGCAGAAATGATGGGGGCAATGCCAGATGTAGCCTCTACTGTCAAAGGGTACTGTGGTACCCGAGGTAACTTTGCTCTGGGTTTTAAGGTTATTTTTACAGAAGTGGCTGAAATCTGAAACCCAACATCATTATCATGAGTGGTCCATAGATGAGAGGGTAATGAATTTAAATGCTTATTTTTATCGAGGTCAGACTGCATGCACATTGTTTGCAGAGTGACAGTTTCATCTAAAGTAGCCAAAATACTATCTTATTTATCTGAAGGTACTTGTAAATATACTCCTTCAGCAGTGCAGAAGATGGTTGCTCCCATCTTACAGAGCAAGTCTCTTCCCAATAAATTTAAAGGTGCTGAGGGTCCTACTAAAAATGCATGATGGTCTTCTAAAGGTCCTAAAGTTACTGGGACTGGGACGGTTTCAGAATATTCAATAGGAATGCCAGAGACACCTACCCGTCTAGTTATGTTGTTGGAGAGGGGGGCATTTATTGCTGCCTCCCCAGCTAACATGGATTTGGTTGCTCCAGTGTCAATCAAAAATGGGTATGGTTTATTTTTGTCAAATAACATAACATGTGATCCATCCTGATCCACAGGGATGAAAGGGCACAAATGCTGTTGTCTTTGTTCAGGGAACCTTCATTGTGATGGCTGCCGATTGGATGGAGTCCAATAAGAATTCCACTGAGGTGACGTATCAGTGGGTGGGGCAGGTTGCTCAGCCAGGTACGGACATTCATTTCTCCAATGGCCTACTTGGCCACAATTGAAACACTCCGTCTGATTATTATAGCTTTGGGGTGGGGCTGATCAATTTTCCTGACAGTTTTGTCTATTTTGGTTTCCAGCCCCTTGGTGTTTACCTCTCCCTCTTCCCCGTTATCCCTGTCCATGCTGCCCGAAGGCAGTACACATCTGAATCTGTGCTTTAACCAATTTGTCCTGTAAATCCTTTTTTTTCCTGTGCTAAGTGGTCGGAGAGGTATTGCACTTGTGTAACTAATTCATGCAATCCAAGACTAGGCCAGTTTAAACAAACTTCCTTTAGCTTATCCCGTACTTGTGGGCGTAACCCATCTACGAAGGCAGCCAACAATCCTCTCTGTGCCGGCCCTTCGGTGGGTTCTGGGTAACCAGAATAAGCCTCAAAGGCTTCAGTGAGACAATTTAAATACTCGTCCACAGGTTCATCTTCTTTCTGAAGAACTGACTTGATTTTGGACCAGTTGGATGTGGGTGGATCTATTACTGTAATAGCATCTACTATACGCTGTCTGACCGCTTTAAACCCATTATCTCCTTATGTATCATGTTTTGGAATCGGAGTAGGGACATTAGCATGGTCCCAAATCCGTTTCATCAGGTCAGCCGGTATGGCGTACTGAAGAACTGCCCTGACTTCTTCTATCGTAGGATTTTGTAAACAAATATGTCCCACCTGCACACGCTGGAACTTAGCTGGATTAGTACGAATAGGCGGTAACGATTTGGTAATGGCTTGAAAATCAACTGCCGACCACACCCTAGGTACTACAATGGTCTGTGGTTCCTGTGAACTTCTAGCATAGGCTGAGTTAGGTACCTCCCTCAAAGGTAACAATCTGTCGTCGTCTGACGACTCAGATCCTGAATCTGAATTAAATTTATCTGGCCCAAAATACCCATCCCCACTGTCAATTATAGTGGGGAACTGGCCAAAATGCCTTCGTCGGTGTAAATGTCGCTTCCCTTTTCCTTTATAATAGGGTTTAGCTCTAAAATACATTACAGCTTTTGCTTTGTTATGAGTCTTACTATGAGTTCTTGGTCCCCTTTGTCTATCGCTCGTTTCTGGATCAGATTCACTAGACTGACTGTCCGCAGCTTGTTCTCTCTCTCTCTAGGGGTGGAATCTGGCTGCTGTATTTCCGCTCCTTGTTGAGCGAGGGGGCTGATACTGCGGGGGTGCAATCGGTGGTGCAGTCGGTGGTGGGGGGAGCCAGGCATTATTGTCTTCTGACGATTCAGTTATGTGCAATTTAGCTAATTCCTTTACAGGATAAATCCCCTTTAAGGGTGGGTCCTTCAAGCATTTACCGTTTACTACATCCACAATACTAGCAGTTTGTTGTAATTCCCTCAATTGCTCTTTTAATTTCTGCCAATTATCTTTTGGACTACTAATAACCGAATCCTTTTCTCTTTCTTTCGCCTCTGTCATCCAATCATTAAATGCTGCCCAGCACAACCCTGGTATTCTTCTCCCTTTTTTCTTAACTTTCCTTGGAGATTAAGCAAAATATTTTATTTAAACTACCATTTTCTGGAAAGGCGAGTTTACCATCACTCTCGGTGAGGGCGACCCACTGACTTATAAACATACAACTGTCCTGGGACACACGAAAATACATATAACCAGCTGGTGTACCTCTTTCTGGCTCCTTTATGGTTCCCACACTCACTCCCATTTTCAGACAATAAGCTATACTGTATTTTACAGATTTACCTGTGACGTTTTCCCCACTCTGGTATCTCCTTTCACTCTTTTGTCACCAGTGTTTTCGTTTTAACCCACTCTCATACTGCACAATCAATAGCAGAAAAGAAATGCATGCCACTTACCTCAAAACAACTGAATGAGAGGAATTATTACATTTCTATAAGATTTTCAATACCAAATTTTTAAAGCAGGCAAGTACAGGAAATGAAAGAAACACAGTCAGAACAGAAAATTCTGTCATGGGCCCTTTCACTAGCAGTATTTTGTTCAATCCCCAACTGCCGCAGCTGTTGTCAATTCAGATCCGATAAACGGCACCAATTGTTGCATTTAACATTTTACCTTAAATGAAGACAAGACGCTTCTTCCTCTCTTTCAGTGGTATTTATTACACACGTGTGGGAGCCTCATGGAAAGTACCAGGGAGACTCCCCAACAAAGGAATGCATAAGCTTATATGCTGGTGATACTGCTGACAGTACAGAAATATAAACTAGACCAATTAAATGAGTACAAAAGACAATTAACCAATCAGTGGTTTACCCATAGGCTTAAAGCAGTTCACATTGCTACATTTCTAGGCAGAGAAAGAAAATCGGATACACTTCCATATAAGGCACATTTCCTGCTTTTAAGCAGGCTCCTGTTTTTCAGTACTTTTCCACTATTCACAGTTTACTCAGAGTTCGCAGTACAAAGTTCATCTCAATGCATACAGATTGTCACATACTCAATTTCCTTAAACACATGCTTTGGCCATTCATATTCTACAAACAGAATGATTCCCTTGAGTTACTCCATGTGCAAAGAAGTATAGGAAAGACCCCTGTCCATGTTAGTGCCAGCTATACATCCCCCTCCATGAATTATGATAGCCACACTGCCTACTTGGATTTACTTGAGTTGCTCAAAATACAACCAAACATCATGGTTATGGGTGACTTTAACTACCTCTCCATAGATTGGGTAAATTATATGTGTACAAACACACTTGCCCAAAGGTATTTGGACTTCATTAACTCAAATACCTTGGAGCAGAGTTAACACCCCCAACAAGGGGCCCAAACATTCTAGACTTGATACTCACCAACATACTAGAAAGGTGCACCACCACAAGTATGCGGCCCTCCCTGGTGAAGTCTGATCATAAATCAGTCTCTTTTGAAGTAACAATAGCATCAGACCCCCCAAGAGAAATTAGGCTAAAAAACTTCTCCAAAGCAGACTACAGTTTCTTACGAGAGGGCTTTAATAGCTTTAACACTTCTGTCCTCACTGACGACAAGGGCACCTATATGGGGATATATGCCAATGCATTATATAAACATCTAATTACTCAGCCATTCCTTATAAGATCAAAGCAAGATCCTCAAGAAAAAATAAGCCTTCCTGGTGGACATCTGCCATAAACAGGTTATATAATAAAAGCAAGAAGTAATGATCTCAGAATTGGAAGCACACCCTTCTCAGCTTGAACAAACAAATAAGACATCTTGTAAAGTCCTCTAAAGCTAACTACAAATCTAGATTAGCATCCTTAACTTAGGATAACCATAAGACATTCTTTAGCTACATCTGAAATCTTAAAGGAAAAGCCCAGATTTGCGCTGAACTGGTAGTGAATGGTACCACATATACTGAACCAGTGGAAATAGCCAAACCACTAGCATACAGGTTCAGTGAAAACTTGTTCCCACCACATGTACCCCAAAACATTCTTACCACCTATTCTCCATCTAGTATCTCTAAAGAGCAGGTCTTAACTGCTCTCTCCAAGGCCAAAAACACAGTCTCTATGGGACATGATAATATCCCAGGCTGCGTTATCAATGGTTTAAAACAGGAGTTAGCAACACAATTGGGTAATCTTTTCAACCAAAACCTAAGCACAAGTTTTGTCACTGCTGAAAGGAAAATGGCTACCGTCATCCTCTTGTACGAGGGGGTGCATCCATTGACCCTGGGAACTAATGACCCATTAGCCTAACCAGCCTTATCTGCAAGGCCATGGAGAGAATCATCATGGACCTTATCAACAACGATATAGGAGACCTTCAAACACTTGATCAAACCCAGTTTGGTTTTATTAAAGGGAGATCCTGCCTGTTGATTCTGGTGGACTTCCTTGAGACTGTCACCAAAGCCCTGGATGAAGGCAAATCTGTGTATATGGCCTACCTAGACTTGGCCATGGCCTTTGACACAATCCCCCACTCAGGCATCATTGAAAAACTCACCCAGCTGGGGGTCAACCCATATACTTTCAGGTGGGATTCAAACTGGCTCACAACAGAACACATACAGTCAAAATAGGGGATTCCACCTTCGCAAACAGACCCATTACCAGTGGTGTCCCATAGGGATTGGTGCTGGGGCCCCTATTGTTTGGAATCTACTTCTGAGAAGTACAGGCAAAAAAAAGGCCTATGTCTGACAAAGTTTACTGATGACTGAAAACTGGGAGCAGTCATTGAGTCTCCAAATGATGTCAACATTGTACAATAAGGACTTGCGCAAACCAATGATTTGTCCCAAAGTCATGGTCTTAAACTCAATACAAAAAAATGCGTTATCGTCCCCTTTGGCAAAGGCAATGTCACTTCAGATTACCATATTAATAACTATACCCTAAGCTCTAAATCAGTGGTGAGAGATTTGGGAACACAGGTAGATAGCAACCTTACTTTTGATCACCATGTCTCCATAGTGGTAAGGAAGGCCTTTTACATTGCTCACCTCATAAGCAAGGACATAGCTTCCAGAACAAAAGAGGTTATAACCCCCTGTACTCTTCCCACATCAGGACAATAATCGAGTACAGTGCTCCCCTTGGTATGTATCTAAACAGGCACCTGCAGCAACTGGAGAGACCTCAAAGTTTCCTCACAAAGAAAAGTCAGGGTCTTCAGCACATGTCTTACGTGGACAGGCAGAAATCATTGTCACTATAATCTGTATAGTGTAGACTACTCAGAGGTGACCTGTGCCTTGCATACAGAGCAACCTCTGATTCTGCTTTTATGGAAATGCTGCACATTCGTAAGTCAAATAGTACATGATTCACTCACTGTAGGGACCTCAACCTAGCATGTGACATCCACAGGACTTGCTGGGGACATGTCTCCCAGCGGTTGCCTCTCCTTTGGGATAAACTTCCAGTATAGGTTAAACAGAGCCCTTTGCTAACCCTTTTTAAGCATAACTTGGACAACTGGATGGGAAACCGCAAATTCACCCCAAGGGTTTCACCTGTGTCCTTCTTGGATACGGACAGTTGATGCTGATTTAGATCTTCTTATAACATAGGCCATATCTCTAGACCCTTAAGGAAACAAGGGTTGAACTTGGCTAGGCTTGTAAGGGCCCTTGGGCCATTAGCCTAGTAACCTTCATTGATCCTATGAGATTCATTCTTCGACAGCACTCTTGAAAGAAGGCCCAATTGTCCGCCTCTGGAAGCAATTGAGGGTCATTTATCCTTGCACCAGAGAACCTGTGTATACATTGTAAAAGTTACTTGGGTGCAGAGGATTATTTACAGGATTATATAATTACCTTTTTCCTACCACCTCCACCTGTAAGCAAAATTCCCAATGTTTCACCCAATCAGATGAGAGCAGCAGCACTAGAAATACAAAAGCTGCTAGAAAGAGAGTCATCCAAGAGGTCCCACCAGACTCGACAGAATCCGGAACTTACTCAAGATTATTTTTAGTGCCCAAGAAAATGGGACTGGAGACCGATTTTGGAGCTTAACAATCTAAACAAATTAGTTCAGCAAACCAATTTCCGAATGGTCATGGTTCAGTCCATTTCAACCTTTTTGTGCAAGTACGACTGGATGTGCTTGATAGACCCTCAGGATGTGTACTATCACATAAAAATGGACATCGAACTCTGGTCACCTGGGTCATAGTCATTGCTTTAACTCTGTATACCACTGACAAGTTTAAAATCTTCTGTAGTGGGTTTTAATATGATCAGACATTGTTTTCTGCAAGAAAATTTGTTCATTCATGTTGTCTGGATGGGAAACATGAATTGTTTCATGTGGTATTATGTATGCATACATAGCACAGTATCCATTTGCATGGAGTAGATGGGGAAATAACTGACAACAACCCAGGTGACCTGGAGTTCGAGTATTAGCTTAGACACTTGATAGAGTTGACAGGGAGGCTGAGTATGTATGTCCATCTTTGGGGAAGGAGGTGGGTACCAGCTGGCTGGCTTCTCCTCCAAATCAAAGCAGAGGTGTTGCTTATAGCAGTGAACCAGTGCAAGGGGGTCATAGCAGAGGCGTTGCTTATAGCAGTGAGCCAGTGCAGGGAGGTCATGGTATGTGTCACTCAAAACTAGCAACTATAGCTCTTTCCACTGCATGGAAAAGCTGGAAAAAAAAAAAAAAACCAAGCAGTCGCTATGGTGCAACTCAGGTGCTCACATCACCACCAGGGGGGTTGGATTAAGTCTGTAGCATACATCCTTAGATGCCAGGATGCTGGGCACAAATATCCCTCATGCTTTTCTGTGATGGACTACCCTGTTTTAATCTTGGCCTGTTATAGTACTGGGTGTATGGCCCCCACACGGGAATGAATGGCTGAGCTTGGTTAAGGGATGGTTTGATGGTCATTAGGCATGAAGACAAAAGATGTAGGAAAGATACTTATTACTGCATTGTACTGTGTTTGTTTTAGAGAAGGTTTTGAGTGTTTAAGCTGCAGTGTTCTCTGCTTGTTTGAGAGAAGGTTTTGAGTGTTTAAGCAAGACATTTAGTATCTTTTTGCAGTATACTGTTTGTGTTTCTGAGATGATGCTTTCAGAAGCAGGCTTGAGTTTAAGATTAGTGTAATGTTATTTTGACTCAGGAATTTTTTTTTTTTTTTTTTTTTTTTTGCAGGGGTCCTTTTTACGATGACACTAGTCCCTTGAGTCAGGGCCTAGTAAACAGAGGTGAGACTTGCTAGGGTTGGTTGTTATCTTCATGTTGGGTTTGATTATAGTGGACGTTTGACACCTGAGTTCGTTGTACTGCTCAGTTGACATAGGATTTCCATTTGCAGGTGGCTGTCAGAGGAGTATTTCCATTTGCAGGTGGCTGTCAGAGGAGTATTTCAAGTCAAATCAAAGTAAACTTTATTGTCATTCAGACTCCACAACAAGTGCAACTGGACAAAATTACGTTACTCCAGGCACTGTGTGCAAACAACTAACACATATACAACAATTCACGTTACTGCATTTACTAAGCTAAAGAGACACTGTATTTATTGCACAGAATTCCACAGCTACTTCTTATTGCACAGGATTCTGTTGGCACTAGTCTTAGGAAACATGATATCTATTGCACAAAAATTTCACAGCTGCTACTTATTGCATAGGATGCTGTTTTAGCATCAGTGGAAATTGCACAGAAATAAGATTATACTCTGTTAGATTAATTGCACAGTGTATTTATGATCTTTTAAGGTTATTGCATGCAAATATGCTTCTCACTCTGATATTACCTACTGTCCCTCATGTCAAACGAGATGTAAGTTGCTATTGGAGTTCAGTAGCCTGATGGCCAGGGGATAGAAGCTTCTGCTAAATCTGGCCATTTTGCAACTTATGGTACGATAACACCTCCCAGATGTTAGGTGCAAGAACAGTCCAAATGTAAGGTGAGTGCAGTCCATGACTATTTTCCTGGCTCTGTTGAGACAGTGAGACTGGTGCAAGTCTTGAGTAGATAGTAGAGTGGTCCAAGATGTATTCCCAGATAGGCTCATTCCTCTCAAGCAACATTCCTCAAGAGGCACTTGAAAAACTGACTTGAGTCTTCAAAGGGGGGAAGAGATGTGATGATGTGAGGTATTGCCAGCTGTGCCAGGAGAAGTAGGGCAGTGGATGTTTAACATATGCCAGCACATTTAGCTGGAATTGTGCAAATAATTATATGCAATTTGTATATCAAACTGATTTGTATAGATGATTGTGTTGAAAAATGTATTTCTAAAGCTGCTTGTTTTAAAACTGTACCAGTGGTGTGCCCTGGTGAAAAGAAATATGCATGCATTATTGTAGCTGTTTAAATTTGTATGTTTAACAGAGAATACTGGAAGAGAAGAGGTCAATCTCAAACTTTGAAAACAGTTTGAAATTAAATTACCTAGTTTAGGCCATAAAGATTGTATCTTATAGTTCTCTATGCAGCCAGAGACAAAAAGTCTGTACTAGGAAGCTTCCTGCATTGTCGTTGAGGTGAACTAATTGCTACTGTGAAAGGGTGGAGGTTTGAAATTGTTGTATGACTTCCAGGAGCTGCAGTAGATCTTGGCAAGGCTCTGTGTGTGTATTATTGACACATATATGCTAAATCCTGACAGCTTCTAGCCAAGGAGGGAAGCATGGGAACCAAAAGTCAGATGACCAGATGTATGTGATGTCATTCTGTAGTCCATCATATTTTATCATGAGATGAGTTTATGGTGTGGAAGATGGCAAACATCTTTCTCCCCTTTCCATCTTGTTAAGACTGGGTTTCCCCAGGGATCTATCCTGGGCCCCCTACTTTTTAATATATTTACAAATAACCTCCATGTCTCCTTCCCCCACTCTACCTTAATACAGTACTCAGATGATTCCACAGTTATTAACACTCCACGCTGTCACTCAACAATCTCTGCACCTAGTAGAACAATGTCTGACCTGAAAACAACCTGCTTCTTAATCCCAAATAGACCAGGCTTCTCCTTTTCCTTCCATAAAACCTCAATCCAGCTAAAGAAAACTTCACCATCTCATCCTTAAATAATACAATTAGCACCACCGACTCAAACACCGAATTGCTTGGCGTTACTATAGACGACCAATTAAAATTTGGCCTACACATCTTAAACTGTATAAAAAAAGTCCAGTCCAAAACTAGGTCTTCTATACCACAACAACAAATATATACCTAACAACTCTAGACCTATACTGGCTCAAACATTTATTCAGCCATCCCTGCTGTATGCTGCTCCCATACTTAACCTCCAGAATAATCTCTTAACCAAACTGGAAACCACCTATAACAAGATAACCAAATTTGCAGCCTGTAATAGCTACAAATTCCATCATTTTATATCCCTGAAAATCTTAAGATGGCCTGAACTCCCCCACATGCTTCAAATATCACAACTGCAAATTGCATATAGCATCCTAAATAACCCCAACTCCTGCCTTTCCATCCATAATTACACACTATACACCCAATCGTGACCTCAGAAGCACACAAAAAAACCTACTTCAGGTGACCACTCCAAACAAAAATATTGGAAAAATAGTTTAGTCATTCAGTTGTATACTCATGGAACAACCTTCCATTTTCCCTTCAATCCACTACCAGAAGTGGCGATTTCAAAAAGTAACTAATGAATTTCTCTTCTCTCAATGAAGATATCTGCCTGGTATCTAGATAAACTGTCTGGGGCGGCCACGGTGGTGCAGTGGTTAGTAGTGTCGCCTCACAGCAAGAGGTTCTCTGGTTCGATCCTTGGCTGGGGCGCCTTCTGTGCGGAGTCTGCATGTCCTCCCTGTGGTCGCGTGGGTTTCCTTCGGGTGCTCCGGTTTCCTCCCACATCCCAAAGACATGCTGTAGGTGGATTGGCTACTCTAAATTGGCCCTAGGCATGTGTGTGTGTGTGTGTGTGTGTGTGTGTGCCTTCCATGGAAGGTTGGGCACCGGGCTGGCAACTCGACACCGTAAAACTTCACTGCCAATCATGAGCGGACAGATGATCCGCTGTGGCGACCCCTAACCAGGAAAAGCCGAAAGAAGAAGATGTAGATAAACTGTCTACACATATTACTCTCTCTGCAGCTAGTATCTATGCTGTTAAATGCATCTTTGTTGTACTATGTCATGATGTTACTCTGAATTGTATATTACATTTTTTTAATTTTAGGCATTGCTGTATTGTATATAACTTAATGCTAACCACATTTCTCAAACATATTGCTACTGCATTCTCAAAATACTTTACTTTTGCCTTGTAAATATTCATGCTGTATACTTTTATTTCTCTGTTTTTGTACTGTTAAGTATCTTACAGCTTGAATTGTTAGTTTTTTTTTTAATTACTTTCCTAGACTTTTCTCCTCGGGTCTCTGCTGAAAAAGGGCTCTGGGCCCAGTCAAACTAACTTGGTTAACAAATGTAAAAATAAAATAAACTACCATGGCAGAGCTAGCCACTAGGCAGTGTAAACCTTGGGTCTAGATTGTCACAGTTAAAGTGACACCCTGACCCCATGTGCGAAAAACGGGAAAAAAAGGAGTTGTGGATGGATAGATAGAATGGTAAGCAGCATTTTGCAGAGTTTTATTTGCTTCAGTTTTTTTTTTCTTTTTATTATGACATCAAAACTTTTGTTTCAGTACAGGGTTAGTAGTGGAAAATAGTGGATACAGCAGTTTCTGCTACTTAATGGAAGGGTCCTCGTTTTTTTGGGAGGGAGGCAATTTAAAGCTTGTTCTACCCTATAAATAAATCCAGCGAGACAAGACAGAGAGAATGAGATAATTGTAATCCACTCACCACAGTGGAAAGGGTCTGCTTCATTCCTGTCTCAGCGGGGGGTCCCCCATTAATTTCAGCTATTTTCTGTAGTTGTTTGCCTGTTTCTTCTCCATCATAATTTTTGCTGCAATCCACCGTAGATGTGTTTGTTCTTTATTTCCGCTGTTTGCATTTGTTTTAGTTGTGTGTGTGATGATACAATTGTAAAGCCTAGCAAGCATTATGTACAGTATAGGAGGAGGAACAGAACAGACTGTGAAAGGGTAGCACACGTTTCAGTTAATGTCGATGCACAGACATGCAGAAAGTGCATGGATGCCTGCTATTTACGTAATTTTCAGATGGGCATATTATTTTGTGTCATTAAATGTCTAATGAGCTCTTCTGATCCAAAATAGGACCAAACATGATTGTTTTTTTTTTCTCTCTCTCTTTGTCATGTTCCTAAATTATTATAGTTTATAATTAGGGCTGTGCAGTATCTGATGGGCATTTCCCCCACAAATTGTATTGCTTTTACACTATCAAGGGGATTTGGCAACTATCACGGGCAGCTTGCACACCAACATCTAGGTGGAATCATTGCTACAGTAATTTTTATAGTGGGTTGTTTTTTGGGAAGGAGAGTTTATATATACATACCCCAGTGGCAAGATGTCTGGAGACTCATCAGTGGTTATAATGACTGGCTTACACAAATCTACTTCTCCTTATGTTTTCTTACAGTGCGGAATAGATTTTTGCTCTTGTATAGTTTGTTTTATACAGTGGTGGCAAGAACAGGCCGGTATGTTATAGACTTTCTTTCACTTTCCATTCTTTCTTAACAACTGTAGCTGTGTGCTTAGTTTTTCCAAGTGCTTGACTGTTTCTCAAATGTATAGCTATAAGATTCTGCCTTTATTTAACATGTAGGTTAATGTTGCATCTTCCTGTTTACTTCATGGTTCTGCTGTTACTTTGCAGGATAGATAATGCACTACATGATTTCTCAAAGCTTGTTAGTGCAAAGAAGGTGTCATCGGCCATTGGTTAAGCCTGACTTCTGTATTTTAAGCTACCTCTCTACACAAGGGTCAGAATTTCCAAACCTACTTGTAACATTCCAGACACCATACCTGTCTAACATCCCTGATTTGGACTCAGATTTTAGTTCGGGCCCCTCTTCATGCTTCCTAAAATTGGTTACTTTTGGGGAAAAGGTGGTGAATTATAATTAATAAATCATGACAATAATTAGACTTGTAGTCTTCATTTACTTCAGAAAAATATATATTGCTTCACATTCTCTTGTTCTATCAATGCCTCGCATTAATAGTACTAATTTTTTCAAAGTGTCCCTGATTAATTGTGGATCGTCCCTGATTCATTGAGAAGTATGCCAGACACTGTGGAGTGGTGGTAACAGCTGAGGAATTGTTGGGTTGCATATAAGATTGCAGTTTTTATATACATATATATATATATATATATATATATATATATATATATATATATATATATATAATTTTAGTCATTTTACCTGTACCCGTTTGCTGTCAGCCTTCCTACAATGATCTGGTCTCATCTCTGCCCAGCATGACAATTGTCGATTTTTATGCAGTGTATTTGCTTCGCCTTAAGGCATACATATTCCCCCAAACACAACACAAAGATTGCCACGCACTTGGCATGTGTCTCAGCAGAGATTAAGCATTCTTCACAATTTTTACAGCATGCAGGGCATGTTTACACTGATATTTATTTGGATTGTTGCAGTCAGGTCATCTTTGTCTCCCAGGATGGGTGAACCTGTGTCGACCTCTACTTCCCATTCTCTCCAACCTGGATCGTACAACTCCCGCGCTACTAATCAAATTCGGGTCATCTGGGTTGTAGTCTGGCTGGGACAGAGGACCAGTCGCATGCACAGTTCCCATGATACTGACTATTTCCAGCTCTAAAACTTAGTTGTACCGTGTCAGATGCGACTTTTCAGTAAAATTTGGCCAAATCAGAAATGACTAGTAGGTGTTTTGCTTGATGAGAGTTTATCAACATGACTCTCCTAGTGTGACTTGAGGACAGAAATGGTCATGCTTTATACATACAACATGTCGTGGTAGTCTCACAGGATAGATTTTGAGCAAATTTCCAAACTTGATGCCTTACAAAAGAAGGAGTTTTCATATTTGCTCTCTGTGTAGTCAGGCACAGGCCATTGTGATGGCTACACTCACAGCTTATTACAGTTTTCTTTCATTTTTAATGCACATGGACACATTAACATTTTATTCAGTATTAATTTGGACTAGTAAAATGAAGCTGAATCACAGGAAACAGACTTGTGTCCTTCTCTGATTAAAAATAAAAAAATGAGGGGTTGGGTTAAATGACACAAATACAGAAAAATAAACTTGGCCTACAAGAAATAAAACATGGGAATGCCTTGATTACACATATTCCATAATAAGTATTATTTTGGGAAATATATGCAGATGCCACTATAGTAAAGACTGATTCAGGTTAGAGCAAGCATTACTGAATATTAAAGCATCTCTAAATGGTGTGTATAAAACCCATGGCATGTAAAATACTTTGCATTGTTTTGGGACCATCAGTGCACCATAGTTTCCGGGGAAAAATAACTTTTGAATATATAGTGTCATGAGGGTGTAGCTATTAAAAGTTAATTCAAAACAAAAGTGGATAAAAGGTATATGTGATTTGCTGCTTGGCCTATTGCAGCTGGTTTCAGAAGTCCTTTCCTAACATGCAATAACTACTAAAAATGGCACCAATCAGAATTGTTGCGTAGAGAGTCAGAATCTGCACATATCTCCCATGATGCTTTGCATTTTAAGCTATGTGTAGCAACGTTATTTATTGAAACTGCTATGTAGTCAATGCCCTTGATGGTAACCCTTTTGTCAGAGTCACTGCTTTTTAAGTACATCATCAAAATCACTGAAAATTAATAAGCCCTTAATATATTTAAGTGGCAGTATTAGCGCATTGTTTTAATTTTTTCTCTTTAAGTCTGTAGTTCCTGTCAGTACGAATAAGAGGGTTACAAAATTCCTGCAGATTTAGTGTCTGTCAGTAGAAAGGTTTAGATAGAAATTTACCCAGCCCTGCTATGTAAACTGCTCACTAATATATCAGTGTTTTACTTTGTTGTGACTTGTGTAACTTTCATGAGCACATCCCTTGTTATATCAGTTGAACAACATGTCGAGACAAATTGCATAGTGACATTTTTGTTTTCACACTATGTGCATTTATGTATTTTTTATAGTAGGGAAGTAACTCTGGCATACGTATTAAGGACAGTTTAGTTAAAATGTATATTTATGCAGCTGTAAACAACTTGATAGTATTGTAAGCTCACCTGAGATACTGTTGAAATGAGCAGATAGCAGATGCCTATACTCCCAAGAGCTCCAGGACATAGGCAAATAAGTCTTCTTTGGACACAGTGAATTTTTTGGATATTTCCTTTTTTACTGAGATGATGTGACAATATCCAGAACAAACGACGGTTTCATTTCAGTTTTAAAAACGGTAATAATAAAAGAGCTAGTAGGTTAAAAACATTCTTGGCAATAAAGTTGACATACTGGTTCCCTCTTTATGAAACCATATGAGACACTATATCAAGGCAGAACAGATTTAATTAGTTTACATCCAAGTTCCTCAACACTTCGTATGAGTGATGTAAGTGTTGTTGGGAGCAGTGACAGAATCAATGCAGTTCAGTACTGCTTGTTTCTAAACAGCTCTCTGATGGCAGGAAAACTGTCGACTTGTGCTGAAAGTGAGAAGCAGTGCATTAAACAGCACAAAAGCCAGGTGAGTAACTCTGACCATCCAAGTTAATAACTGAATATAGTTTCACATAAAGGCTTGTTCTGCATGTCTTGTAAATGGGACCTATATGAATAGCAGAGGGCATCTGAAACAACTGTTCCTTGTTCTCAGTATGGGCTTCAGTAAGGTGATTTGAGAAAATACCTTGGTCCACATTTCTTATGAAGAATGTTGTGGTTTACAGCTGCTGATTACTAAAGCAAACTTACTTTGGTCAGACTCCCAAGTCTGAAAAATACACACACACACACACACACACACACACACACACACACACACACACACACACACACACACACACACACACACACACACACACACACACACACACACACACACACACACACACACACACACACACACACACACACACACACACACACACACACACACCTCTGAGGCCTTGGCCTGGTCTGTTTGATACATGTTCTTACTGTAATCTGTGACTAATGCTGCAGTCAGTTTACAGATTAATACAGGGTGGAGTGCTGCCAAATTAATCTCTGAGCATGTTCATGATGCAGGACAAACCTAAATTTTACTGTATTAAAAAACAAACAAAAAAAAAAAAACGTCCTAATGACTGGGAAAAATCACAGAGTTGTGTGGGCTTCCCCCTCCCCCTCCCTAGGAGGTTTCTTGGTGCCATTTATTATTTCTCAGCTGGGTATCTATCAAGTTTATGGGTTAATTTTTCTGCAGATTGTTATTTACGGGTTTTTGTTTGTTTTCAGCCATCATCACTAACAATACGGTTAATAGCCATCATTTGTTATCCAGCACCGGCCGTGAAGCCTTACATGTAGCCACTGAACTGAGAATACTCATTTGGGAAGTGAATACGGAGCTGACAGGCCCAATTTATAACAGGCTCATTCCACTACGTCCAGCCTATTAATAAAATTTGGTTGCTGTCTAATTAGGGTTGTCTGATGGGGGTAGCCTCTCAGCAGAGATTGTTTTTCTCGCTTCCAACACCCTGCACTCCTTTCCCCTGATGAAATGGGTGATAATATTAAATAACACTGTAAGTCAAACCATATACCATCTCCCAGAATGATCTGTAGTATGGCAGCAGGTGCCTTTAAATTATGTAGGTGAAATTATACATCCATCGTTAGTAGTTATATGTAGTCGGCATGAAGGTTTCAGCTCAAGGCAAAGGCACACATACCCTGTAACAGTTATAGTTTGCCAAGATTCTTGTTTTTTATTTGCAAACTTGATTTAGAATTTATTTTTCAGACCCCATTTATTACAGTGCGAGGCAAATCCTTCTGGAGTCTTGAGTCTGATTCATTCATTTTCTAGTTACATGGCTGTACAGTGATGATACCTCATAGCATGAAGTTCCATGGCTCTGTTCCCTGCAAGGGTTCTTTCTCTGTTGAGTTCACATGTTCATCCTGTCTCTCTGGGTTTTCATGAGAGACTCTTTCTGTATGACAACGTTATGCTAAAGGTTGACGAGGTGAATCACTGCTTTTCATGTAGGTGTGTTTGTACTGATGTCCTGGGCTGGATTTTGTATGCCTTACAGCTATGGAGTGTCCAGTTAGCTTTTGGTTCTCCATGACCCTAAGCAGGACAAAGCCTGCATTAGAAAATTAATTAATTCTCCACTTCCAGACAGCCTTCTGCTGCAAAATCACTGAAACGAGACGCTTACTAGTGTCCTTATGTGATTACTAAAGGGAAAAAAAGTCACGTAGTCAGATGGCCATTGAGAATAACTGCAGAGTTTAGCTTCCAGAATTATGAAGTTATCTGGCAGATGTTTGTGCTATAGCTACATAAGTAATGTAGTTATATTGTCTGAAAGTAAAGGTGGTGTAAACTATTATCTTGACTACAACGTGTTTGCACAACTGCGGACAGAAGTAAAATCCAGCTCACAAGCTGACGTTTCTTTCTTCCTTCTCATCTGTCACTGTTTCACTGAATGATTTATCTGATGCAGGTTGACGAGCTCTGACATAGCCCGTTATTTTAAAGCATACCTCTCGTGATTTTACAGAACATCTGTGATTTTGCACTGTCCCTCATAAAATTTTTGATTTTCTGGTAAATCTCTGAAGATCACAGTCAGTCAGTATTACCAGACATTAGAGTTACATACTTATTCTATACAAAATGCATGTTGATGCAAAACCTAACCTAACTTTCCAACTGAATTTGCGAAATTACAAATAATCCATGATTTTGGCCATTTGTCCCTCATTAAGTTTTCATTGTAGTGAATTCTGAGCAAAGAAGTTGAGAGCTATGCTTTCAAGACTTGGGTGTTTTTGATACACAACTTATGAAAGGGATCCTTCATACACTTTATCATAGTTTTGCTTGTATATTTTTTCAGGTGCTACATAAGAACATCAACAATTTGTTGTGTTTTTTGAAGGTGATTTTATAACGGTCCTTCAAAGCAGTATACAAGGGGGTGAGGCCACTAGTATCTGTGTTTCACTTAGCATCATTTATAGCTACTCAACAGGGGGACAGAATGACCTAATGAGTTAGCTAGAGAGTAATATGTGTATATGGCATACTGTTCCATTTTCTGTAATGTAATGCATGTGTGTACTGCATTCTTTATGTGTGTGTTTGATTGTCTTCGTGTGGGTGTGAGTGTGTGTGCCTGTCTGTCTAAACACACACACATTTATGCTTCTGCACGGCTATAATAGATCTCCTTATTTATTTGCCCAGTGCTTTAATCATACAATTACAGAATAAATAGGAATAATACCACATTTTGTTTACTGTGTGCTTCTGTTTGTAGTTTTTGATCAGTGAATTTAGCTGGAGCTGTACCATTTAGTTTCCATTGTGACACTCTTGTCTGGCTGAATGGCTTGCAGTTACTTGATGTTCATCGTGCATACAGCTGCAGTCATCACACTTGGGTTATCCTGCCGTCAGGCGGGTCCTCGGTCGGCCGAATTCCAAAGTCTTGGTCCGGCGTCGGTTGTCGTTGCTTCTTCCCTGACGTCAGTGCGGCAGGGGTATAAAAGAGGCAGCCGACGCCATTTTCTTCAGTCTTTTTTGCCGCGCGGTGCCCGAAGCAGAAGCAGTTCGCAAGTGCCGGTCGGCCAGCTCCTGAGATTTACGAACAGTATTTCAGCCGAAGTCTTCTTTAAAGCTAAGTACCCTGTTGGGGAAACTTTTCTTGTCTCAGACTGATGTCAGACAAAGTTAATAATTGCATTTCTTGTGGGAAGCAAATACCGCATAAGGATTTTCACTCTTACAGTATATCTTGCTTAGGGCCAGACCACGACGTCTCGGCCTGCCGTTTTTGTGCTAGGTTTAACAAGCACACTATTAAGTGCCGGGCGGAGTTCGCCCTTCATTATTTTGGCAAAAAATTTAATTATATCATGTCGTCGGATACACCAACGCCAGTTTTAGACAAAAGACGCAAGGATAAGGATAGACATCCGAGGCCTACCCGAGTACTGAGATCACGTTTAAGCCGACTACCGGTTCTCCGGTTCTCAGCGAGGCGCCTACGCAGCCCCTGACTACCGATTAAACTATTTTACCGGCGACTTCAGTACCCAAGGCCGCAGGATCCTCGGTCTCCATTCCCACTGCAGATACCGACGCCACTCTTGGCGGGGAAACCGAAATTTTAGCGAGGCCTGCCATTTCTGAAGGCGTTTTCAGGCCTACCACCTCCTCTATTAAATCATTCACTAAGTCTAAAGCTGCAATGAAAATTAAAAAACAAGGGCCTCAGACCCCCTCTCAAGGCCCCATGCCTAAAAAACAGATGCTTAAAATGGCTGAGGATTTGATTACTCTCATCAAGGGTTTCTCAACCCCCCTCAGACAAAAGACCCAGGTTGGAGGAAGACTACCCTTCCTCAGACCAGGCTTCTATTACTTCAGACCATTCTGAGGACCAGGATTACACCTATTCCCCATTTGAAGACTCTGATGCTGAGGAGTCTATTCCCTCAGTCTCCCCCCCCCCGAGGACTTCTCTTTTGGGGAAACCCTGCATACATTGAGAGAGCACTTCCACTGGGAAGGCCAAGATTACTCGGATTCCAAGAAAAGGCTCAGGGAATTTCTCCTACATGTTCATCGTGTTTCACTGTTGCAGTCATGACTGTAGGGTTCTCCCCTGCCAGCAGGCAGTCCTCGGTCAGCCAGAATCCCAAAGTCTGTGTCCGGCGTCGGCTACTCAGCCATGCTCCCTGACGTCAGAGCGCCAGGAGTACAAAGCTGACAGCCGACGCCATGTTCTCCAGTCTTTCTTGCCGTGCGGTGATAGCAGTTTGCATTTGCCGGTCGGCTGACTCCTGACAATTTTTTCTAAACGTACTTCAGTCCGAAGACTTTCTTCTCCTACTCAAAGCTAAGTACCCGTTGGAAACTTTTTCTTGCTCCAGTCTGATGTCAGAAAAAGTTAATAATTGTATTTCATGTGGGAAGCAAATACCTCATAAGGATTTTCATTCTTACTGTATTCCTTGCTTAGGCCCTGATCACGAAGTAGCTAGTTGTCGGTTTTGTGCTAGATTCAATCAACGTACGATTAAACGAAGGTACGATTTTGCATTTCATTACTTCGGTAGGCGTTTTAATTACAAAATGTCGTTGGATTCGGTTCCAGCTACCGGAGTTCACAAACGACGCAAGGATAAAGACAGGCCTCCGAGGTCCAAATCGGACGATATTGTACAAGCAGAGCCAGCTTCAAGTTCGGCCGTCGTCAGTGAGGTGCTTTTGCAGCCCCTGTCGTCGGCCATTTCGGAACCGATGGCCGAAACGGACTCCTACGAGGAGCCAACTAGGCCTTTGAATATTTCTGTTGCAGGACCTTCGGACAATGCTCCTTCGGATGGGTCCGGAGCCGCTGTGCAGGTACCGGCTTCCGAAGGGGTTTTCAGGCCTACTCAGCTTCTAATAAAGGCAAAGCCAAAGACAAAGGCAAAGACTCCTTCCAAATCAAAGACTACAGCCCAGGCCTCTTCTGATCCGGCACCCAAGTCTCAGAAACAGTTACTTAAGATGGCGGAGGACTTACTTACTATGGTTAGGGGTTCACATCCTCCTCCAGATAAAAGGCCAAGGCAGGAAGTGTATTATGACTCCTCTGATCAGGCTTCTGTTTCTTCAGTTTCTTCTTCTGACCAGGAATATTCTTTCCCTCCTTATAAGGATTCTGATGCTGAGGAATCCATTCCTTCAGCTTCTCCCCCTGAGGATTTCTCTTTTGGGGAAACTTTACATGAAATGAGGGAACATTTTCACTGGGAAGGACAGGAGTACTCGGAATCTAAAAAAAGACTTAGGGATTTTCTTCTTATTCCCCAACATAGACCCCTGGCTATCCCTCCTATTTTGGATATTGTGGATGATGCTTTTTCGGAGGCTAACTTAACACCGGACTCTTCCTCCAGCTCCCGTTAAGCCAGATAGATATTATAGGGTTCCTGATTCCCACCACTTTTTAAACAAGAATCCTACTGCTGATCCTGAAACCATTTCTCAGGGTCCTAAGGGGGTTAAGGCCGCTACTGCTAAAAACCCCATTCCCACTGAGAAGGATTCCAGATCTTTAGAAAGATGGGGCAAAAAAGTGTACACTTCTGCTACTTTATCTATTAGGGCTTTAAACTGTCAATTTCATATGCTAAAATACCAGCAATTTCTTCTGTCTGTTTTGAAACAAAAGTTAACTTCCATTTCTGCCTGTGCAGATAAGGAATTACATGACTTAATGCGTGCCACTGAACAAGTTGTGAAGCATGGTTTACACTGTGGATTTGATGCCTTGGAGGCTTCTTGTAGGGCTGCTGTCTCTGGTACAGTCATTAGAAGGCATGCTTGGTTAAAGGAACAAAACTTGCCAGATCAAGTAAAAGCTAAGTTATTGGATGCTCCTGTTGAGCATAATGTTTTGTTTGGACCTAAGGCTGAAGAGGTGATAAAGAAGATGGAGGACAAGGCAAAATCCATGCAAACGGTTAAAGATTTCTTACAAGTACAGCCACCCAGATTTAGTAGGAATTGGCCTACAAAAAATTGGTCCTTTCCCAATTCAGACAGGCCTCAGAGGGGTAGATACAGACGCTCCCGAGGAAGGCCTCAAACGCAAGCCTCTTATAGACCAAGACAGTGGACTGCTTCCACCCCTAGGGGAGGAGAGGACAGGTCACAAGCTCATAGAAAACAGGCTCAATGACTCCCTCTGTTGGGCTGCAGAAACGTCTTGCCTGGAAGCCCCTCTCGGAGGAAAACTTTCTCTTTTCCACCTAAATTGGACTCATATAACCCAAGACAAGTGGGTTCTGGATGTGGTTTCAAGAGGTTACAAATTCCATTTTCATACCCTACCAAGACCAAGCGGATGGCCGGATCTTCCAAAACATCAATGGTTAGAGGCCTTAAACCAGGTGGAGGCTCTCTTGGCTATGAAAGCCATAGAACTGGTTCCACTTTCAGAGATGGGACAAGGTTTTTACTCAAGGCTCTTTCTAGTCCCCAGAAAGCAAAATTCATGGAGACCCATTCTGGATCTGTCAGTCTTAAACACTTTTCTCGAGATGCCAAAATTCAAGATGCTTACTCTTCAGCAGCTACTTCCAATGCTGACCAAAAATGCATGGATGGTAACGTTGGATTTAAAGGAGGCATATTTACACATTCCCATCAGGCAGGAATGCAGAAAATACCTCAGGTTCAAGGCCGGATCGAGGCACTATCAATTCTCTGCGCTGCCCTTTGTATTGTCTACTGCACCCAGGGTCTTCACCAAATGCCTGGCTCCAGTAGTAGCTTATTGCAGACTCAAGGGAATTCAAATTTACCCTTATCTGGACGATTGTCTAATTCAGGCAGACAGCAAGGATGTCTTACTCCAGCATATAGAATTTGTTCAGAATCTTCTCAAGTTCCTGGGATTCACTGTAAACATAAAAAAGTCAAATTTGACACCCTCACAACAGATAACTTTTCTGGGTGCTTTTCTAAACACAACAACCCAGATGGCATTTCTGACATCCGAAAAACAATTACAGCTGGCTTCAACTTTCAAAACCTTGGCAACTTTAACTCAGCTATCTGCAAGGAAATTCCTGCAGGCTTTGGGTTACATGGCCTCCTGCATCCTTCTCTTACCATATGCAAGACTACATATGAGGAAAATACAGTGGTACCTAAAAAGTGTATGGTCTCAGCATTGCCACAGTTTAGACATACAGATCACCGTCCTGCCTTGTCTTCAAAAGGAATTCCTTTGGTGGTCCAAGACATGTACTCTAAACATAGGAAAACCCTTCAGTCTGCCTCCAGCCACTCAGATACTAACCACGGACGCTTCAGATTATGCATGGGGAGCCCATTTTCAGGGCAACTGTCTGCAGGGCCTTTGTACAAAGGATCAGAAGCTCCTGCATATCAATTTAAAGGAAATGTTAGCCATTCAGAACGCTGTATTGGCTTTCAGGAATCTTCTACAACCAGGACAGCTACTGATACGGACAGACAACACCACAGTTATGTGGTACATAAACAAGCAAGGGGGATCTCATTCCTATCCCCTTTGCAGACTAGCCATGGATCTTTGGAACACAGCTCTAGCTTGCAAACTGGACCTTCAAGCTCAGTTTCTACCAGGGAAGCAAAACTTCCTGGCAGACAGTCTGAGCAGAAACCTGTCGGATCCACACGAATGGATGCTGGACACCGAAATATTCAGGATGATTACAGCAGTCTGGGGATGTCCTCACATAGACCTCTTTGCATCCCACCTCAATCATCAACTACAGATTTTTTGCACCAGGACATTCCACGAACTAGCTTGGAAAGTGGATGCACTATCATTCAGTTGGAGAAACCTCTCGGGGTATGCCTTTCCGCCTCTACCTCTTCTTCCACGGGTGTTATTAAAGATCAAACAGGACAAGCCCAAGATGATAATTTTGCTTGCCCCAAATTGGCCTCGACAGTTTTGGTACCAAACACTGAAAAACTTTGTCTGCAGCCCCCTTGGGTATTACCACAGACTCCGAACCTTCTGTCCCAGCACCAGGGTCAGGTTCTGCACTCCCATGTCAAAACTCTCAGCCTGGCGGCCTGGTTAATCCAGGGTCTTTGATTCATTCTCTCCTACCCAAGCAGGTTATGGATGTCATTTTAGAAGCCAGACGTCCTAGCACTAGAAAATCTTATGCAGGAAAATGGAAAAGATTTTGCTCCTGGATGCAGGCTCAGGATTCAGATCCTCTTATTCCTAACATTCCCCTGATTTTACTTTACCTGACAGACCTCTTACATAAGGGTCTCTCTTTCTCTTCCATAAAGATCCATGCTTCTGCTATTTCTGCTCATTATAATACAGACCCTCCTATCTTTTCCCATCAGTTCATGAGACAGTTTCTCAGAGGAGCTAAGAACTTAAGGCCTCCTAGATCTCCTCCCATTCCTGCTTGGGATCTCAACTATGTTTTGGAAAAACTCACCTTACCTCCTTTTGAGCCTGCTGCCACTTCTGACATCAAGTTTTTATCCTGGAAGACAGCCATCCTGTTAGCTCTGACCTCTTCCAGGAGGGTTTCAGAGTTGCAAGCTCTTATGGCTGTGGAACCTTATATTATTTTTCATCAAGACAGGGTGTCTTTAAGGACTAATCCTACTTTCATGCCTAAGGTGGTTTCCAAAGTGGCTTTAAATCAAACTATTCACTTGCCAACTTTTTCCCCAGTCCTCAAAATAAGGGGGAAAGGATCTTGCATTCCTTGGATGTACACAGACAACTACGTTTTTACCTGGACAGAACCAAGGACATCAGGAAATCAGAGCAATTGTTTGTTTCTTATGCTTCAAGTTCCCAAGGTAAAGCCATTTCAAAACAGACCATTTCTAAATGGATTGCTCATGGAATCAGATTTTGCTATTCACACCATGGAAAGCAAATCCCAGGGAGTATTAGGACTCACTCTACCAGAGCTGCTGCCACTTCAGCTGCCTTCCTCAGGGGAGTTCCTACCAAAGACATTTTGGAAGCTGCAACTTGGAGTTCAGTGCATACTTTTTCCAAGCACTACAGTCTACCTCTCTACTCTAAGTCTAGGGCAGGCTTTGCTTCTGCTGTCTTGCAGGGCCTTTTAACCACCCCCTCTACTTTATGACCACCTCCCTTTTATTCTGCTTTGGGATTCAACCCTACAGTCATGACTGCAACAGTGAAACACGATGAACATAGTACAGTTGTGTACACTTGCCATAAATGTAGATGTTCGAGTGTCTTCACTGTTGCAGTCTGGGTTACCCTCCCTCCTGTCCCCTCTTATTTTTTCTTTTGTGTGGTTCCCTTCTTCACCCTTCTTTTGAGGTGTATTTGCAAAGGGTATGGGATCTTACTCATTTTGGAACACCTGACATATGGGGCAAGAAAAACTGGAGAACATGGCGTCGGCTGTCAGCTTTGTACTCCTGGCGCTCTAACGTCAGGGAGCATGGCTGAGCAGCCGACGCCGGACCCAGACTTTGGGATTCTGGCCGACCGAGGACTGCCTGCCGGCAGGGGAGAACCCTACAGTCATGACTGCAACAGTGAAGACACTCGAACATCTACATTTATGGTAAGTGTACACAACTGTACTTTCCCCAGCATAGGCCCCTGGCTATTCCTCCTGTCTTAGATATTTTGGATGATGTGTATGCAGAAGCCAGTCTTAATCCAGATTCTTTACCTCCAGCCCCTGTTAAACCAGACAGATATTACCGGGTACCTGATTCTCACCAGTTCCTTTATAAAAGCCATACTGCTGACCCAGAAACAGTTTCACAGGGTCCCAAAGGGATTAAGGCCTCTCTACTGCTAAAAACCCTTTGCCTTCAGAGAGAGATTCTAGAGCATTAGAAAGGTGGGGGAAAAAGGTGTACACATCAGCCACTTTAACCATGAGGGCATTAAACTGTCAATTTCATATGTTAAAATGCCAACAGTTCTTGCTATCTCAGCTGAAAGGCAAAATGACACAACCAGAACAAGCAGACTTGAAAGAGTTGCAGGATTTGTTGCATGGAGCCGAACAAGTGGGGAAACATACCTTGCAGTGTGGTTTTGATGCTTTAGAGGCCTCATGCAGAGCTGCTGTCATGGGGTCTGTCGTACGTAGACATGCTTGGCTGAAAGAGCAAACCTTACCAGATCATGTCAAAGCAAAGTTATTAGATGCACCACTACAAAAAGATGTATTGTTCGGTGTTAAAGCTGAGGAGGTACTAAAGAAAATGGAGGAAAAAGCAAAATCTATGCAAACAGTTAAAGATTTCTTGCAGGTGCAGCCTCTATGCTTCAGCAGAAACTGGCCTTCAAAAAATTGGTCCTTTCCAGCCACGGACAGACCCCAAAGGGGCAGATACAGACACCCAAGGGGTAGAGGACAACCTCAAGGATCTTACAGAGTTAGACAGTGGCAAACACCAGCCCCCAGAGGTGGAGAAGATAGACCACAGTTATTTAGAAAACAGATGCAATGACTTTCCCCTATGCCTGCCAAACAAAGATATAATGGCAGCACCTTTGGGCGGAAAACTGGCCTTATTTTCAAAAAACTGGCACATTGTTACACAGGACAAATGGATTCTGGATATTATAGACCAGAGGATACAGGTTCCACTTTCACAACCTTCCAAAAATGAGAGGCATGCCAAACCTGCCACAAAATCAATGGGCAGAGGCACAAAGGCAAATTTCCGCTCTCATGGATATGAAAGCAATTCAAGAGGTACCTGCAAAAAAACAAGGTCAAGGTTTTTATTCAAGACTATTTCTGGTACCAAGGAAGGACAAAGATTGGAGACCCATCTTAGACCTATCTATTCTAAACGCATATCTAGAGGTACCAAAATTCAAGATGCTCACATTACAGCAGCTTCTTCCCATGCTGGGCAAGGAGTCTTGGCTGGTAACGTTGGACCTCAAGGAGGCATACCTGCATGTCCCTGTCAGACAAGATTGCAGAAGATACCTCAGATTTCTTGCAGGTTCAACCCATTACCAATTCTCTGCATTGCCCTTTGGCTTATCTACTGCGCCCAGAGTGTTTACGAAATGCCTGGCATCAGTAATTGCCTTCTGCAGACAACGAGGAATCCAAATCTACCCATATCTGGACGACTGCCTGATCCAAGCAGACAGAAAGGACCTTCTATTGCAACATCTGGCGTTTGCAATAAAACTGTTAAACGGCCTGGGGTACACAGTGAACAAAAAGAAATCAAAACTAATACCTTCTCAACAGATAATTTTCCTGGGTGCCAGCTTAAATACAACAACCCAGATGGCCTACCTCACGCCAGACAAACAAGGGCAACTGTCTCAATACTGCAACAAAATGGCAACTTTAACCAGGCTAACTGCAAGGAAAATCCTGCAGGCTGTGGGGTTCAAACTCTCCACTCCAAGGAGGTACAGGATGTCATCTTGGAGGCCAGGAGACCCTCTACTAGAAAAACCTACTCCACCAAATGGAAACGATTTTGTTCCTGGAATCAAGCAAAGGGTCAGAATCCTTGGGTAATAAATATACCTCAAATTTTACAGTACCAACAGTGGCCTCTCCTTCTCTTCCATCAAGATCCACGCTTCAGCCATTTCAGCACAATACAATACGGATCCTCCTTTATTCTCACATCCTCTATTAAGGCAGTTCCTCAGAGGGGCAAAAAATATAAAACCCCCACGGAAACCACCAGCTCCAGCTTGGGACCTCAACTTTGTATTGGAGAAGCTGACACTGCCTCCTTTTGAGCCGGCTTCTTCAGCAGAGCTACAATACTTGTCATGGAAAACAGCATTCCTTCTGGCTATTACCTCAGCACGCAGGGTTTCGGAGCTACAGGCCCTCATGGCTGTGCAACCATTCATCATTTTCCATCAGGACAGGGTTTCATTTAACCAACCCTACCTTCATGCCAAAGGTAGTATCCAGTGTGGCTTTGGATCAGTCTATACATTTACCTACCTTTTATCCAAATCCACAGAACAAAGGAGAGAGGCTACTACATTCCTTGGACATTCACAGGCAACTTCGTTATTACTTGGACAGAACAAAGTAATTCAGAAAATCTGAGCAGCTCTTTGTGTCCTATGCTACAGGTGCTCAAGGAAAGGCTATTTCCAAACAGACTATTTCAAAATGGATAGCCCACTGCATACGCTTTTGTTATTCATTTCATGGAAAATCAGTGCCTGTATACATCAGATCCCACTCCACCAGGGCTACAGCTACCTCAGCAGCTTTCCTCAGGGGGGTCCCTACCAAGGACATTTTGGAAGCAGCTACTTGGAGTTCAGTGCACACTTTCTTCAAGCACTACCACCTTCCACTATACTCAAAATCTAGAGCTGGCTTTGCCACAGCAGTCCTGCAGGGCATTCTAGCCCCTCCTAATTCCGCTTAGTACCAGCCACCCTTACTTAGCTTTGGGATTCTACCCAAGTGTGATGACTGCAGCTGTATGCACGATGAACATAGTATAGTTTTGTACCTACCATAAATGTAGATGTTCGAGTGCGCATACAGCTGCAGTCCAGGTTACCCTCCATCCCCTCTTAGGACAGGGCTTATGACAAACACCTTTAGCATACAACCTATTTGGGGTATTCCTTTATGGTGTATTTGCTTGCAACTACTGTTTTGATTTATCTACTTATGTATGTTTGCATGACATCATGTTTTGCCTTCCTTTCTGGGGGCACCTGACATCTGGGGCAAGAAAAACTGAAGAAAATGGCGTCGGCTGCCTCTTTTATACCCCTGCCGCACTGACGTCAGGGAAGAAGCGACGACAACCGACGCCGGACCTAGACTTTGGAATTCGGCCGACCGAGGACCCGCCTGACGGCAGGATACCCAAGTGTGATGACTGCAGCTGTATGCGCACTCGAACAGTGTGAAATATTTTCTGCTTAAAAACCTCAGCTTTGGCCGGCTAAGAACTTGCTATATTCAACTGGATGTATAAAAGAATTTAAGTACCTTTATCTGCTCTTTTTTTTTAAAAAAAATACATTATTTAAATTGATTTTAACTGTGTGGAAGGAATATTAACTGAACTGGAAGTTTTCACTCTGCTCTTCAGTTAGTCCCACGCACCCTCCCTGTTTTTGTTTTGGTTTGGTTTTGGTGTTAATCTTAGTGGCCTTGCAACTGCCCGCCCCTCTTGTAAATTTGTGTTTGGATACTCCTCCTGGGCCCATCTCATTTGCTCACTCAACTGAGTGCAGTGAGATCATATTCTCATTTCAGACACTCCTACTGTGTACAAAGAGAGCATCTGGGGAAAAAAAAAAAAAAAATGTAAGCTTGTTTCCTGCCTTTCCTGTTAAGTGGTATAGACTATTTGTAGGCTTCTGAGCCCCCAAGCCCTTCTGTTTTGGAGGGAAGCCTTCTAGCTTAGTTTTTTTTTCTTATAACTAGCCAGTTTTCTAGTTTCAGCACTCAAATCTGTTTCTTTGATCTCAGCACTTGTTCAGAAAAAAAAAAAAAAAATTTCATCTGCTTTTACTGTACTTGTGTTTCTACCTACTTTTTTTTACTTTTGCATCATCTTAAAAGTACTCAGTTGTATTTATTAGTGCTTGGTATAACTCATTCTAAGCCTTTTGGTTTAAACACTTGGGCTTCGGACCAGTTGTTTTGCACTGAGAGGGTTTGTGGTCTGCACTGTAGTGGCAGAACAGGTAGCTTACATCCTTCTAGGTTGGGAACTGCTGATTGAGGGCTCAGTGTCTGTTATTCTAAAAGTGTATTAATTCTGGTTTAAGCACTTGGGCTTTCAGGCCAGTTATTTTACATTAAGAGGGTTCGTGGTCTGCACTCTTGTGGGAGGAGAGGCTGGACTCTGCCCTTCTGAGCTGGGAATTTCTGGTTGAAGGCTTATAGTGCATGCATATCTGAACTGCTTCTTACTGAAGTTGGTGCGCCTTGTTTGCTGTGGCATAGACTGGATTCGGGCCTGCTGGATCTAGCTTTGTTTGTGTAACTTGAGCACTAATCCAGGCATTCTCTAAAGTATTCAATTGTATTTATTACTGCTTGGTAGTAACTTGATTAAAGTGTAGCTATCATTCTAAGTCTTTTGGATTAAGCACTTGGGCTTCAGACCAGTTGTTTTACATTAGGAAGGTTTGTGGCATGCACTGTGGTGGCAGGACAGGTAGCTTTCATCCTTCTAAGTTGGGAACTGTTGATTGAGAGCCCAGTATCTGTTCTGTTATTCTTAAAGTGTATTAGTTCTGGTTTAAGCACTTGGGCTTCAGGCCAGTTATTTTACATTAAGAAGGTTTGTGGTCTGCACTCTTGTGGGAGAAGAGGCTGGACTCTGCCCTTCTGAGCTGGGAATTTCTGGTTAAAGGTTTATAGTGCCTGAATATTTGAACTGTATCTTACTGAAATTGGTACACCTTGTTTGCTGTAGCATAGACTAGATCCAGGCCTGCTGAATCTAGCTTTGTTTATATGCTTGTTGTTTGTTTGCTTGTTATTTCCTGGAACGCTAATTCCACCTAATACGCTTCTCAGTGCTTCTGTGGATCACTAGTGATATCTGCATTGCTTACTGTACTTATTTCCTTGTTTCACTTGAAAGAAAGTTACTGTTTGTCATTTTTGCATTTAAGTTACCTGTAACACATTGCACTTAAGTTACCTGGCACTTGCTCACTAAAGCAATTATATAAGTCAGCACTAAAAATTAAAAGCACTACACCCTCACTCCCCACTGGCCCTGGTTTTCAATTATTAAGGAATTCCCAATATTATTCTAGCATGTCCAAAGGTCAGTTGTCAATCTCCTCTCCGGTCCACCTGGTGAATCTGGGAATCTTGAGGCAATGTTACAACTACCTCATGTACACAGACAACCCTCTCCTCCTCCCAACAAATTCCAACACATGTGAGAGATGCAACCATATAGCCAAACTGGAGGCTAAGCTCTCTCAACTCAGTACTGGCATAACCAGTCAGGAGGAGAAGGAAACCACACTCACTACAATTCCAGTCTCACATAGACCTACCACGACAGCAAACCAAACACATAATCACACAAAAACATACTCAGAGGCTCTAAATAAAGATCTGCCGAAGCAGCAAAGACTTCCAAAGCAGACACCCAAGCAGCCGCTACCCCAAAACAAAACACGTGCAACACATATCTCACAAAGCCAGTGTGCCAAACAGTCACAACCCTTAAGACTAAACAACACACCTGATACACTTGTAATAGGTGACTCTATCGTCAGGCACACTGACATCCCGCTCACCAGGCTGAACAAGGAGAGGGTCACGGTGAGCAGCCTGTCGGGCGCTAGGATCCGCCACATAACACAAGCACTCAGGTCACTCCAAGGCAAGTACAAATATGACTCAGTCATTGTCCATGCTGGTGTGAATGACCTGAGATGTACCTCCCTGGACTACATGAAAAGAGACATAAAGGAGCTCACTGAGCATGTAGCCCAGGCCGGTATGACCCTGACCTTGAGTAGCATCTTACCCTCACCAAGAATTATGCCACAATATGAAGACAAGATGATCCATTTCAACAATTGGCTTAAGTACTGGTGTCATTCAAAGGGAATCCAATGCCTGTCAGCTTGGGATGATATGCTCGACAAGCCACGATGCTTCGCTAGGGACGGCTTGCACCTGTCACCCCTGGGCTTTCGGATATTGGCAAAGGCTCTTGCTACCCCTATAGTGCCTTTTTTAGGCAATGCTCAAAAGACAAACCCACCTCCATAGGTATCACAAGGGATAAGAAACTAAGAGTAATGCTACTCAACGCCAGAAGTCTAAACCTCAAGATGCACGCACTCGAAACTCTCCTTAGCATGGAGAACATCGATATCTGTGCAGTAACAGAAACCTGGTTCAGGGCTCCCGAGAGCACCCCAGCACTACCAGGTTATACCTCATACCATGCTTTTCGGCCCCAAAACTTGGACTGAACCACAAAAGGAGGGGGAGTATCGATATTCATCAAAGATACCCACACCTCCAGGTTGGTGGCAAAGCACGAAGCATCAGAGACTATCCATGTGCAACTAACAGTGGGTAAAACTGCCTTCCAGTTTATAGCCTGCTACAGACCACCCTCCCAAACCCAGGAACCCCACTCGACCTTCCTGAGAACACTGGAAAATATGAAGGTCTCTCCAAACACCATTATATTGGGCGACTTCAACTACCCAAACATAGACTGGGAGCGTTACTCTAGCTCCAACACCCTAGCCCAAAGGTTCCTAGAATTTATAAACTCAAATGCTATGGAACAACTTGTTACCACTCCCACAAGAGGGGAAAACATACTGGACCTGATCATCACCAACATGGGGACTCTATGCTCCAGACCAGAAGTGTATCCTCACTGGTAAGATCAGACCATAAACTAATCTCACTGGATATTCACATCCCGACCCCACCCCCTGCCCAGAAAACCACAGTGAAAAACTTCTCTAAAGCAAATTTCACACTCCTCAAAACTGAGGTGGAATCCTTCAAAGCCCCCGGGCCTGTGGAAAATACGGCCCAGACCGCAGAATCCTTTATAAACGCATTCTATGAACACCTTCAGGAATGCATGGATCATGCGATCCCAGATAAAACCAAGACCCAATCCTCCAAAGGCAGACGTCCTGTCTGGTGGACCCTAGCCATAAACAAACTATACAATAGAAGGAGGAAGCTACTAAATGATAGTGCAAAATCCCAAAAAGGGAAGGCATCACTGATCAGTGTTAGCAAAAAACTACGGGCACACATAAAATTGTCTAAGGCCAGCTTCGAGAGAAAAATTGCACAGGACACTAAGGATAATCACAAGGCTTTCTTTAGTTATGTTAGGAACCTGGGTGGTAATTCCCAGAATTGCTCAGAATTAGTCCAAAATGACAAAAAATACACCGAACCCACAGACATTGCCAACATCCTAGTTGACAGGTTCAGCGCATACTTCTCCCCTCCCCACCAAAAGGGCAAATATCTATCCCAGCAGAGTGCTGCCCCCCTGACATCTCAGATGCTCAGGTAAGAGCCGCCCTCTCCAAATCAAAAAACACAGCATCAATGGGACCAGATGGTGTCCCGGGCTGCGTCCTACATGAACTCCAAGAAGAGCTAAACCCAAACATAAAACTACTGTTCAGTATCAGCCTTACTACAGGATATGTGCCCAAAGAGTGGCGTACAGCAACAGTAGTCCCTCTCCATAAAGGTGGTGCCTCAACGGATCCTGGAAACTATCGCCCCATAAGCCTGACTAGCTTGGTCTGCAAAGCTATGGAAAGGATCATCATGGACCTCATAAATAAAGATATTGGGGACCTACAAACACTGGATCCTACCCAGTTCGGCTTTGTTAAGGGCAGATCCTGCCTCTTAAACCTGGTTGACTTCTTTGAAACAGTCACCAAGGCCATTGACGAGGGGAAGGTGGTCCACACAGCCTACCTGGACCTCGCAAAATCCTTCGATACAATACCCCACTCGGGCATTATAGTTCAAAGCTCACCAGCTTAAATATAAACCCCTATGTCACTAGATGGATTGCAAACTGGCTCAAGGACAGAACCCACATGGTTAGAATTGCTGGAGCCATGTCAGACTCCAAACCAGTTACAAGTGGTGTCCCACAAAGCTCAGTCCTGGGTCCTCTCTTGTTCGGTATATATTTCTCGGAGGTACAGGCCAACACGGAAGGACTGTGGCTGACCAAGTTCGCAGATGACTGCAAACTGGGTGCCATAATCGACTCTCCAGCCGACACAAGCATCCTCCAAAAGGGCCTCATAGAAACAGACAACTGGTGCCAGAGCCATGGCCTCAAGCTAAATGCCAAAAAGTGTATAGTCATCCCCTTTGGCAAAAACAAAGTGCCCACAAATTACCACATAGGTGGTAATCCATTAAGTACAGAAGAAGTAATTAGGGACCTGGGGACCCAAGTTGATAGCAATCTCTCATTTGACAACCACGTGGCCAAAGTGGTTAGAAAAACATTTTATATAGCCCACCTAATCATGAAGGGATTCACATCTAGATTAGGGGAGGTCATCGTGCCTCTTTACTCATCCCTCATCAGGCCTATAATTGAGTACAATGCCCCTTTTGGGATGTACCTTACCAGACACCTGCAGCAACTGGAAAGACCCCAAAAGTACCTCACCAAGAGGATCAAAGGGCTCAAACAGATGCCATATGCTGCCCGGTTAAAGAAACTCCAGCTCTACTCAGTGGCATACCGCCTGTTCAGAGGCGATATGTGCCTGACGTATAAAGCCATGTCCAACCCGGAATTAATGGACATGCTGCACCTCAGAAAATCCAAATCCCATCGAGCTGTACGCTCGAGAGACTTGAACCTCAGCACTGAAATAAATAGGACATGCTGGAGGAACAGATTCATAACCCAGAGGCTCCCTTCACTCTGGAATAAAATCCCAGTCCAGGTTAGGCAGAGTCCCTCATTGACTCTCTTCAAGAGGAATCTTGATGAGTGGATGGGAGATCGTAGGTTTACCCCGGGTATCACTTCTGTGTCACTGTTAGACAGAGGCACAGTATACTAACCTCGAAAAAGGGCATAGCAAAATAAATTTAAAATGGGTGGCGAAAGCCAAACACATTCTGGCTAGGCTTATAAATGCCCTAGGGCAGATAGCCTAGTATGAACGTATGAACCTATGAACATCTACATTTATGGTAGGTACAAAACTGTACTTTCCTGGTAGAGGGATAGCTAGCGTCTGTAGGAAGGAACAAGTGGTTTTACCATAAGAGATGTTGGAATGGGGACTAAAGAAACCTCCATTTAAGGTCTCTGTCAGTTGATTAGAGCATAACAGATCAATATTTGTAGTCAGTGTTGCCGTGGGGTCCATTGTTTCATGTCGAACACAATTCCTGTAGCAGGACTAGATTTCATAACCTGGATCTAAAGCCGTCCATTCAGCCTTCTGAGCTGGTATCACCACTGCTACAAGATTTTGCACTCAGCGTAATTTTGCAGTAAGTTGTACTGTTTTGCATTAATCCTTTTGTTACCCCTGGGTTTCTCCTTTTTCAAGAATACATGTTGTGGTTTTCATCCCTCATAGCCACTCTTGCAGAGTAAGTCTTTCCACAGGCCATTTTTGTCATTGCTGAGGAACTCAACTGGGTAGAGTGATGATTTTAGTGTCATTTTTCAACGTATCTGTTTTGCAGATAATGTAATTATCAGTGACATCAAACATACGCTTAGCTTGAATTGTGAATGTTAACTACTGCATGCCAAAGTCTTATGATGTGCCTTTTTTCTTTGAGCTGCATCTTTTTCTGTGCTGGGTACTATCACTGCAGAATATGTGCCCTTCCCAGACCTAGGCAGTGACACCTCCAACACATTCTTCAGCACAAAGCAGAGTGCCCCCAGGGCGCACACTTTCCAACTCATTGGACATCAGTGACCCTGGCCACACACCCACATGGGAAAGAAAAGAATAATTTATTCTTCCTCAGAAGAAAACAGTGACTCCTCCTCCATGCTCTTACTAGAAGAAACCAGGGCATCTCATATGTTCCTTCTTAGAAGAAAGCAGAACCCCTGAATGACTTACAGGTCAACTTGACAAGCTAATATTGGTACAAGTTGTTGACCTGGTCTTCAGCAAGGCCTTTCACATGGTCCTAAACAAGTTGCTGTAGGTAAACTAAAGGGGGTGAGGTAACACCAAGATTAAGGAATTAGATTGCGTCATGGCTTTTGGTGAGAGAGATGAAAGTCAGTAGAGGGGTACTACAGTAATTGAACCTGGGTTCAGTGCTCTTATTTATTTATTTTGCTGTGTTCATTTCAGACATATTTGATGAAGTAGAGAACAAAATCAGTCTCTGTGCTGATGATGCAAAATTAGGGACAGCAGTAGAGGATTGGGCAAGAGTCTAAGGAAGGATTTGGTAAAGCTAAAATTCATTCCATACAAATGTAGGGTGCTGCATGTAGGTCACAGGAACACATGGAAGGAGTTGGTAGAACTGAAGGCAGCAGAGCAGGAAGAGGGTGTGGGGGTGTTGACGACACATGGTTTGCACTACTAGGAGTAGAATGCTGACATGTATCCTCAGGAAGATGTACAGTATAGGCACACTGATAATACTTTGCACAATACAAGGCCTAACTAGTCCTGTGCTTGTGTGTTGTGCATAGTGATAGAAACCATGGGGAGGGGGTTCAGACTGGTAGTCAGAGCTCAGAAGATTGCCATCACAAATGTGCATGGGATTGAAGGGAAGAAATATGACTAGAGACTAGAAGATCCTCTGCTGTTTTTGCTATAGATCTAAGAAGATGAGGAGAGGGACATGAAGGGGGTGCAGCAGAGCATGTCATGGAGATCCGAAGGCATCATCTTGAACAAGAATGACAGAGAGGAGAAGAGGGTCACAGGGCAACAGATGGTAGGGGCCAACAACACAGTGCAGGGGCCAACAACTACTTTCATCTGTGTGGACCCATGGGATGACCTACCAGAAGGGTTGTTGGAGCGGAAATTCAAAGAGATGTTCCAGTGTTCTAGGAGTCACAGGACAGATGAAGAAGAGAGGGGAAGATAGGAATGGGAGAAAAGTTGAATGTTGAATGCACTTAAAGTGCACACTGGATAGGCTTGTCTTCCTCTACTGCCACACAAATGTGATGTAATAAGTGCAGACTGGATAGGCTTGTCTTTGTCTACTGTCATATAAATGTGATGTAATTCAACCTCACACATTTATATTTCCTAGTGGAAATGAAGACAGTGACACCCTATGCAGTACCCCCCCCCCCCCGTGGAAGGCAGAATACCACCGTTTCCATCCCAGCAGAAGATAGAGCTTCACTTGCCCCTCCGCATAAGAAAGCCAGAGCTCCACATGAATCTCCCTCAACCAAAGGCACAACACCACTTAAGTTTGCCCAGTGGAAGAAAGGGCTCTCCACACTTCCTTTTCAGTAGAAGGTAAAGTACTAGCCACCACTTCCCAATAGAAGACAAAGCATCTCTCTTCTCTCCACAGTAGAGTTTAGGGAGTAACCCACACTTCCCAGCAGAAGGCCAAGTGCCACCACAGTGCCATCCTACCTATCAGATACAGAGAAGGGAACAACTCACCTTCTCTGGTGGAAGTCTGGGCATTAGTAACAATCCTCAGCTGTCTCCATAGGCATGCAGGACACCACTGTCACTTCTTAGTGGAAAAATACTGTTTACCTTTCCCAGTGACAGCACCTGCCACCTTAGTGAAATGCAGGACATCTGGCCCTCCTAGAAGATGGCTAGATCTTCTGTTTTACTGAACAACATTGCGTTCTGCTAGTCAGTAAATCAACATTGCGTTCTGCTAGTCAGGACTGCATCATTAACTCACGGCTTCAGCAGCAGGCAAAGGTCTTGATTGTTTTATTGATGACTGCACTTTGAAAATAATGCTACAAAACAACTGAAAGTCTGTAGATATTGTGAACATTTTTCTAGTAGTTGATGTCTACCTTTGCAGGTAGACCTGTGGAAATGCTGGCCTGTTGGATAGTGAGAAATTTTGAGTTGCTTATTCCCTCTGCTGTCTAGTGTCTGTTTTTTGAGCTTTGAATGTCTTTATGGTTCTCATCTGTTTTTTCATAACCTTGATTTATTACCAAACAGCTGAAATCCTAGAAACAATAGTAATTTATCAAATGTAAATAAAATGCCTGTAGAAACAATTAACACAAATTGTTAGATACCATGAATGAAAAGTTTGTCAAAAGTGAATTTCACACAGAGCTAAACAGAGGAGGGGCACTGACCAAAACTCTGATCTGTGAATATATAACAATAAGTATCCTGTTTTTTTTGCTTATTTTTACTAGTTATTGTTTATTCTAGATATTTGTAGCACATTTTATTGTCTACTGCATACTTTTTACTGTATGTTATAGCTATAAACTAATCTGCACAGTTGTACTAAAATTGTCTGCCTCACAGGACCTGATAAATAAAAGTTTTACTGTCACACTGTTTGTAAATCTTTTCTAGCTAGTTTCACTGTGTGTAAGATATTAACTGGAAATTTTCTCCATTTGTTAAATATCTGTTTGTTCTGATTTCTTGCCAAGGAGTGTATTACATAACTGATTTGTTTGCAGTTAAAAGCATTCTCTAGAGTCTCCTTGCTCCTTTATCTGTTTAAAATTTTCATTTAGTGGTTCCCTGCTGTTTTTCTGCTGTGATACACATTTCTGTAGTGTTTTCTGCCTAAAATAATGTAGGTAGTGCTGTAGCATTGTCCATATTCAGGATTGTGTTTCTGGGCTTAGTTGTTTGTTTGCAGAGGCTGTGTGTTCTGAGCACATTTTCCAGGCCATATATATAATAACTATCCTGTTTTTTGGAGGGGTATTTTACTAGTTATTCTAGAGATTTATAGCATTTTTATTGTCTGCTGCATACTTTTTACTTTATTTTATAGCTATAAACCAATCTGCACAGTTGTACTAAATTGTCTGCCTCACAGGGCCTGATAAATAAGCTTTTTACTGTCACACTGTTTATAAATCTTTTGTAGCTAGTTTCACTGTGTGTAAGGTATTAACTGGAAATGTTCTTCTTTTGTTAAACATCTGTTTGTTCTGATTTCCTGCCAAAGACTGTATCATATAACTGATTTGTTTGGCATTAAAAACATTCTCTAGAGTCTCCTTGCTCCTTTATCTGTTTAAAACTTTCATTTAGTGTCTCATTGCTGTTTTTCTGCTGTGATAAACATATATGTAGTGTTTTCTGCCTAAAATAGTTTCCCACCTTTCCTCCTTATTGGTATTTTGTCCTTATACTTGGTGGCTTTGCAGTTGCCTGCCCCTACTGTAAATTTGATCTGGGACACTCCTCCCAGTCTAGTGTCATTAGCTCATTCTACCTAATACAGAAAGAACATTTGAGAAGGCCAACCCACATAGTTTCTTAACCTTGAATTATAGGGTTGCCACTTTTTCAAATGGCCAAAGTGGAACATTTTTGGTACAAACATCAGATTTTACAGGCCGACACATACCCACTGTCAGTACAAAGGTTAGAACTTAACTTTTTTGCCTAAATAAAAGCGTATTCTTGTAGCATTTTAGTTGCTTATTCTGTTTCTTATAACATTTAGGTATTTTAGATACAGAATAACTGTTTTATGCAACTATTACATAAAATATAGGAAATAATTTTGTCCTAAAATCTCAGGACATTTGCCATTTTTACAATTGTTTTGTCAGGGCACAACTGCCCAAAGAGGGACTGTCCCTCGCAAAGTGGGACAGGCGGTAACCCTATTGAATTATCTTCTGTTCCTCCTTTCTCACTTTCCACTTTACTAAAAAAAACACTTTACTAGAATCTCTTTGTGTTTTGACTGAGTGTGCTTCTCAAACAATATGGAAATATAGAGCTGATAATTATATTTTTGGCACTTTTTAACTGTTCAGAGTTGAATAAAATAATAATTGAATTCAGTTTAGAATACCGTTTTAATAAATAGCATTTATTTAAACCTTATTTGCTTTAATATTGCTACAACTCAAGTGTTCTAGCTTGCACTGCAGTTGAATTGTTTTTAGTGCTGTTTTAGCTGCTTTTCTGTACACCTCCAGACTGGTAGTCCAACATAACGCCTCAGAGATACTTCAGGTGCAGCTAACATTGGGTAAGACAGCAATTCAGGTCGTAGCCTGCTATAGGTCCCCAACCATGTCCCAAGACTCACACTCCACATTCCTAAAAACCCTGGAGAATATTAGGGTCAACCTAACACTCTCATACGGGGTGACTTCAACTACTTCTCCATTAACTGGGAAAACTACTCATGTACCAGTACACTTGCCCAACATTTCCTGGAATTCATTAATTCCAATGGCTTGGACCAGTTCATTCTTACCCCAACTAGAGGTAGCAACATCCTTGACCTGGTCATTACTAACATGGGTGACCGTTGCTTTACACCAATAGTCAACTCCTCCCTGGTTAGATCTGACCACAAACTAATCACCGTGGAAATCCATGTCCCTCCCCCCACCCCCTGTCCTGCAAAGGTAACCACCATAAAAAACTTCTCCAAAGCTTACTTTGGGTTCCTAAAAACAGAAGTGTCTAACGTCACGGCACCCATGCAAATGGAGAATAGTTGCATGACCGCCAAATCATACAGCAATGTACTGTACGAACACGTACACAAATGCATGGATCTCGCCATATGCAATAATACCGATACACTATTCTCCAAAAAAAGGAAGCCAATCTAGTGGTCTTCTGCCATGAACAAACTGTACAACAGAAGGAAGAAACTGATGCAGAATAAGGTGAAGTCCCAAGACTGGAAAAACTCCCTTATCAGCCTCAACAAAATGTTGAGATCCCTCATCAAATCCTCTAAAGCTAGCTATGAAAACAGAATTGCAGCAGGTGGTAGAGGCAACCAGAAGTCCTTCTATAGTTATGTAAAGAATCTCCACAGCAATACCCAGATTTGCTCTGAGCTACTGCACAATGGTACCTTCTATACCGAGTCAACAGATATTGCCAATATACTGGCTGGCAGATTCAGTGCCAACTTTATCCCTCTCTTCCCCCTACGAAGGACCAATCACAATACCAGTAGATTGCCAGGCACCCAATATTACTGCTATACAGGTTAAAACAGCACTGTCCAAGGTCAAGAATACAGCTTCTATGGGACCTGGCAATATCCCTGGCTATGATCTACATGAACTACAGAGTGAATTGGCACCACACCTGTATGCCGTGTTCAGTCACAGCCTCACCTCAGGCTTTGTCCCTACCAAATGCTTTCATGGCAATAATTTCCCTTCCATTGGCTTCCAGTCACCTGCCTGACCAGAGAATGCTGTCGTGGCAATCATTCCCCTTCTACTGGCTTATGGTCACTTGCCTGGCCAGGGAATCTCCTTACCTCAAGACTATATTGAAACATGCAGCAAGGACCTTAAAAATACCATTTGGAAATATAAAGCAGAGTATGAACTTAAGCTTGCTACAGATTCCAAATGAAACTAGAAGTCTTTTTTCAGTTATGTCAGAAAATTAGGGAATAATGTCTAACACTTCACCGATCTCACCCATAATAATAAAGCCCATTCTGACCCCAAGGATATAGCTAATATGTTTGCAGACAGATTTAATGCTGAACTTACTCCTGCTACCCACATGGTTGCCACCCCGCTTTCCCTGAAAATATAACTTCCCCTGTAATCACCTTGAAACAGTTCTTAGAATCCTTGGCAAAGACCAAAAAACAATATATATATATATATTTATATACACACACACATATCTATCTATCTATCCATATATATATATATATATATATATATATATATATATATATATATATATATATATATTTCCGTGGGACCAGATAGCATACCACCCTGCATTCTCATCATTGCCAAGTGTGCACTATCAATCCTCTACTTCAACTGCTGAACTTCAGCCTGTTCACAGGGCTTGTGTCTGATCTATGGAGAACAGCCACTGTGACTCCTGAGCACAAGGGTAGCTCCTCTGCAGACTCAGGTAATTATAGGCCCATCCCCCTCACCAGCCTTATAAGCAAAAGCCTTGGAACGTATCATGGCAGACCTCATTTATGCAGATGTAGGCAACTTAACTAATCTAGATCCCAGTCAGGTTGTTTTTTCAAAAGGCAAGTCATATCTCCTGAACTTAGTAAGCTTCTTTCAAAAGGTTACCAGAGCTGCAGACACTGGTCATTCTGTACACACTGCTTATCTGTACCTGGCCAAGGCTTTTTACAGTGTCCCCCATGCTGGTGTTATTGAAAAATAAGACAACCTTAATGTAAACATTCTCTGCCAGTTTGCAAATTGTTCAACAGACCTTAAGTCCTGAAAGTTGCTGGTACCCTCTCTGAATGCAAATATGTAACTAGTGGGGTTTCACATCTGTTTTTTGCCCTCTCCTGTTTGGTATTTACTTTGCAAATATCCAAGCCAGTATCGCAGACATGTGGTTGACCAAGTTTGCTGATGACTGCAAACTGGGCACTGTTATCTGCTCATCCACTGGTCAAAACAACTCCAGCAAGAACTAGAATATGCACATACATGATGTATCAAAAACAGTCTCAGATAAATGAAAACTAATGCAGCACAGCAGCGTTTGCGGGAAAACTTGTTGCCATCTCATGTTATAAACAGTACTTCTCTTCAGATCAGTACATATGTGACTAGCTTTCTCATAGGATCATCATGTTTCCATCACACTCAGAAAATCCTTCTATCTAGCCCAGTTAATTTCCAAGACAATATCTTCAAGATCCAAAGAAGTCATCATACCACTGTGCTCTTCCCTAATCAGACCCATCAGTGAATACAGTGTCCCCTTTTGAATTTACAAATGCAAGAATATCGCTCGGATGGAAAGTCCCAAAGTTTTCTAACAAAGAAAATGAAAGGTCTTGAATCCTTCAACTACCCTGATATATTAGCATGACTGTCCTTGTCCTTGGTAGCCTGTGTCTCACTTTGTGAGCCATGAAACACACAGTCCTCCTTGACCTCCTATTTCTTTACAAAACCAGTGGCTCTACAAACACTCACACTGAGGGCCTTAATATAAAGCAATAAATAAACAAAAGTCACTGGAGAGAGAGGTTCCTGACTTAACTATTCCTAGGTTATGGAATAACTTACCACTACAGGTCAAGCAAAGTGCTATTACCTTTAAAGCTAGTCTTGATGACTGAATGGGTGGACACAAATTTACACCAGGGGTTACCTTGTACTGCTGTGCTAGATTTGGGAGGTGAGCACTATTAACTGCTTGGAAAGGGTGGGAAGAACATTTAAGTTTCTCTTAGAGGTATATGTGGTAGAAAACTTATGGTCGCTTGCCTAGTATGCTCCTTTGATCGTATGTCACTGCAGTCATACCTCATCCTTTGGCTTGCGGTCACCTGCTGGCCAGAGAATGCTGTCACTGCAATCATACCTCTTCCTTTGGCTTACAGTCACCTGCCTGGCCAGAGAATGCTGTCACTGCAGTCGTACCTCATCCTTTGGCTTACGGTCACCTGCCTGGTCAGAAAATGCTGTCACTGCAGTCATAGCTCTTCCATTGCTTACAAACAACAGTTAGGTTGACATAAGATTACTTAATTCACAGCTGGTCATGTCACATTTACATGAGCTTGAGCACGTAATTGCTTGAGGTGACAATTGCTCATGAACTGCTGCTTGTTGCATATAAGAGCATTTTCATATTTTTCAAAATGTGTGGTATTTTTCCAGCCTAAAGGTTTGCATCTTCTGGAGTAAGTGTTTTATGCATACATACGTATATTTTAATGGTAATGGTGATCTCTTTCTGTCCAAGATGCAGCAACATTGTAGTGAGGATAAAAAGAAAGAGATTGTACAGAGTGCAGGGTCCTTACCCCCCATCCTGACCCCCCTACACACACACAAAAACCTTCTTCTGGTTTTGACTTTCCTTTGGTTGCTTGAGATCTGTTCAGCTACAAGTAAATGGGTCTTCAGCATTTATGTATTCAGGCTGTGGCTTCAGAAACCTTTTCACTTGTTTTGAGGCATTTGACTTTAATGCTGTCTGCTATGACTTGCAGGTTTGCTCCTGTATAGAGTTCTCTGGGCTCCAAATGTGAGATATTTTATTTTTTCTGCATTCTTTATCAGAAAGTGTGGGTTTACTTTGGGTAGCTAAAGATAAATGGTATGAATTTCACTTTGCAAAATTTCACAGAGGCTGTAGTGATGCAGCTGTAAGCATTTCTTTCTCATAGCACTTTGTTTTCTCATTTATTTCCTGACTGGGGTGCCATGTATTTGAATTTTGTCTATTCTGTCTGTGCCTGTTTGGATTCTTGCTGGGGGCTTTATTTTCCTCCCATATTATGACGACACGATGGTGGCCGACTTGGCAGTTTTCACCATAGTTATCTGTTGAGTGTATGTGCATCCCACCCAGGTTTGTTTACTGCCTTACAAATATTGATTGCTAGACTAGGTTTCAGCTCCAAGTGACCGTGAATGGGATAAAGTTAATTTGTTGAATTTCATCTGTAATTAAGACAGATGAGAGTGTAATAGTGTTTTGAATGGTATTTATGTTTATGCTGCTTTAATTTTAACCTACCTTGAGTTGCCCCTCACATTTGAAATTTTTTTCCTGCAGCAATTCTGAATATTTGAGTCGAGCAACAATGTAGTTACTAGGATTCATTTAATTGGGTAAAATTAGTTCATCCAGAGGACTTTCAGTCACGATCACAGGGATATGAAGAGCATTGTGAATATAGATAGCCATGAGGTGTAATCAGTTCTCTAAATACAAAAGTATATTCATTGATTAATTAATTGATTGATTGATTGTCCAGTTGGGCTTTCCCAGTAAACAGAGCACAGGTCCCATTTTCAGGGGAGACTTGGGGAGAAATGCTCCATTTTACAAAATGAGTAGAGGGCAGTTATACAAGATTTACATAATACATGTACATAGAATAGTAATGATATAACAGTTAATAAAAAAAATATATATGCATACATAGAATAGTAAATGAACATGCATAGAAGAGTAATAATATAACAGTTAATAAAAACTTGGAAGTTAAAACAAGAATACAGTAACATATTAATATCAATCTTATAAAAATCTAGTTATATTCAAATGGATTCGGCAATAAGTAGATATTAAGGAGTAGATAGTGAAGTAATTGTAGGATAAAGATGGTCACAGATTATGAAGGAGTATTGAAGAGGTCCAGGTAAAAGGGCGACAGAGATAGTAGTGGACAGGGGTAGATGATGGTCAGATACATGGGGATTCTGAAGAAGTAGCTGTATTATGACCAGTTAAGTAAAAGAGTGGGGACAGGAAGGGTCTGGAGGTTATCCAGGAATATCACATGTACAGAACTAGTAACTGAGAAGGTAGGACTTTAGTTAAGTTGTAAATGATTTTAGTGAGTGTGCTTGTCATATTGCTAGTGGGATGGAGTTCCAAGATTTAGAATGGTAGTGGGAGAGTAGTGATTTGCCAAAAGAATTGTTGGGTTTGGATGCATGTAATAAGTATTTGTCCAGGTATTTTATATAATACAGTGGTGATGCTGTAGCAGAAGTGATAGAATTACAAAGAGAACATACAAAAATGGAGATGTGCTTATCCAATTACAAATAATGCTGTTACATGGGGAGCAAAACGCACTTGTCACATCGGGGGCACTGAATCACACTGGTGGTACGCATGTCACATCTGGGGCATTGAATTGCACTGGCAGTATGTCACACTTTGGGCACTGAAGTGCACTGCTGGTACTTTTGTCACACTTAGGGCACTGAAGTGCACTGTTGGAACTTTTGTCACACTTAGGGCACTGAAGTGCACTGGTGGTACTTTTGCCACAAAACTCGAAAAAAACAAACCAACAAAATTGACCGGAGTCAATGTGCATAAAACACGTGTAATTTAATAAAACAGAACCACATTAAATGAGCGCTGATCAGATGAAGTCTCTATGAGAGAGAATAGCGCTCATTTAATGTGGTTCTGTTTTATTAAATTACACGTGTTTTATGCACATTGAGTCCGGTCAATTTTTTTGGTTTGTTTTTTCGAGTTTAGTGATTATTTCTGGCCGGTTTACTTGTACTTTTGTCACACTTAGTGCACTGGTGGTACATTTGTCACACTTGGGGCACTGAAGTGCACTGGTGATATGTTTATCACATGTGGGACACTGAAGCGCAGTGGTGGGACGTTTGTCACATCTGGAGCACTGAAGCACAGTGGTGGTATGTTTGTCACATCTGGAACACTGAAGCACAGTAGTGGTATACATGTCACATCTGGGGCACTGAAGTACACTGGCAGTATGTTTGTCACACTTGAGGCATTGAAATGAACTGGCGGTATGTTTGTTGCACTTGGGGCACTGAAGTGCACTGGTGGTACGTTTGTCACATTTGGAGCACTGAAGCACAGTGGTGGTACGCTGGTCACATCTGGGGCACTGAAGCACACTGGTGGTAAGCATGTCACATCTGTGCACTGAAGTACATTGGCAGTACGCTTGTTACACTTGGGGCACTGAAGTGCACTGGTGGTACGTTTGTCACAATTGGGACACTGAAGCACAGTGGTGGTACGTGTGTCACATCTGGGACACTGAAGCACACTGGTGGTACTCTTGTCACATGGGGCACTGAAGTCGTACATTTGTTACATCTGGGGCACTGAAGTGCACTAGTATCACACTTGCTACATGGACACTGAAGTGCACTGGTGGTACACCTGTCAGATCTGAGGCGCACTTGTGGTACTTTGCCACATTTAAGAAATGAGTGCACTGGTGGTACATCTGCCATATATGGGGAACAGGTTGTGTGCTTGCTGCTTGTGAGTAAGTAGAGTATTTGTGAAGTGTGCCGGTCACCTCAAGGGAACAGAAATGCACTAGTGGTGTTTTTGCCACACCTGGTAACAGGAGACTGAGTGGTGTGCTGGCCACCTCTGGGGAGCAGGAAGTGCACTGGTTGTGTGCTTGATGCATTACTTGCTGACATCTGTCTTCACTTTCCTTCTCCTAAAGATGGTGAAATTTGCAGCATTGTAAGCAGACTAGATCATGTAGCTCTGTCTCCATCAAGTGGTTGTAAATCATCTTTTGTAACTGTTGTAGATCATCTTGTGTAATCAGCCACGAGCTAGTATCCCTCCAACTTGTTCTATGTGTGTCCCAAGGTCTCCTTCTTGTGGGTTGAGCCTAGAACAACCCCAACAGCAAATATCCAGAGGGTATCTTTGTAAGATGTCAGACTTCCCTCATTGGGCTGTCCTGTTCTTCATCCAAAAGAACAGTGACTGTACTCCCAAAGCCTTTGCTGATCACTGGATTGTTCAATGCATCACCGACAGTATGCCACACTGACCCTGCGAAGAAGTATCATTTCAGGTTCTTCTATTCACACACACATATTTTTTCAGTACCCAAATCTCATGATCATAGGGAAGGATGTTGATGTGGAATGAGTACTAAATGAAGAGTTTTTTGTAACAACTTAGTTCCCACTTTACCACCACAAATCATTTCATTACCCACAGTTTTATGGCTACTGCCCCAATCCCTCATGTCATTCTTAAGATGCCCCTTGCTGTCTCTCGTGAAAAGGACTCCTGAGGTACTTAAATACCTCTACTAAGAGTAGCTCTCTGCCCTGCCTCACAGATTGGAGCAATTCAGAATTCTTTCCAGGTGTTTCAGGACAGAGTACAATAGCTTCAGGTGTGGAGCTGCTGATTCCAAACTGAACCATCTTTCAGTCGCCAATGACAGGTCAAAGGACAGTATAATTTGTAATCAGAAAAGGCCACTTCTAGTCCTTCCAACCTCAGTTTCATTTTAATGTCCTGTCCAAGAAAATTATAGATAGCATTAGTGAAAGGATTCACTCCGGGCAGAGTTCAAGACCCACATGGAGCAAATCTGAAAATGTCACAAATGCAGGTTCAGCAGGTTCTGTTTCTCTTGTACAGAAATCAGATTAATTGCAACAGTCGCCCTGATACTTGTATTCTCGCAGGACCTTCCAACACCATGTACCTTGGTCATGCAGCCATAAGCCTTCAGCAAACAATTCTAAGTTGCAGTAATCGTCACATAGCGACACAGGGTTAAATAAGTCCTTCACTACTACTTTCAATAATTGTCACACAGCTGCACAGGGTTAAATAAGTACTTCACTACGACTTGGCCTCCATATGGAGTTTGGTACTGTTATGTGATCCCCATCTGACAGAAATTTGATCTGGCAGGTGCTGGACTGTACAACAGAAAACTGTCTCCAGCAGAGTGTTAAAAATTTTAAATTGGGCCTTTCCCACTTATAATATACACAATAATTCACTAACGGCTGACACTGTTGAAAGCGACCCTGGCGGATATATGGATAGCTCTGTCTCTCTCTTTTGAGCACCATGTCTCCACCATAGTTAGGAAGTCATTCTGCCTGGACCAACTGATATTTAAGGGAATTTCTATGGATCTGAAGATTAATTATTCTTTTCTTCTCCTCGGTTAGTAGAGCGTGATACCGTCTTTGACATGTCCCAAACAAAGTACATTATCCAACTAGAAATCCCACAGAGATTACTAAGAAAATCAAGGGTCTTCAAAACCCTCAACCTCTCTGCCAGATTAGCACGACCATCACTGCCTGCTAGCTGCTGCAATGTGACCAGCCTTCTGTGTCAAGAAGAAATGAGCCCTTTTTGACCAGAATACATTCATAGGTTGGTACTAGGCTATCAGCCGTAGGGCCTATACAAGCCTAGCCATAACAATTCCCTGGTTATTTCTTCCCACACTATTTACTTCCCTGGACCCCTGTCTAGCAGGGTGACTGACATGATCCCCGGGGTGAATTTCCTTTCTCCCATCCAATCGTCAAGGTTCCTTTTGAAGAGGGTCAAAGAGGCGCTCTGCTTGACATGTATGGGCAATCTATTCCAGAGTCTGGGGAGTCTCTGGGTCAGGAACCTATCCCTCCAGCATGTTTTGTTTATTGTGATGACAAGGTTTAGATCCCTGGAGCGTGTGGCTCTGAGGGATTGGGATTTCTTTAAGTGTAGCATGTCCCAACAGCTCTGGGTTTGACATGGCCTTGTATGTTAAGCAAAGATCGCCTCTGAGTAGACGATATGCGACAGAGTATAGCTGGAGTTTTTTAAGGCGGTCAGCGTAGGGCATCTGCTTTAGGCCTGTGATTCTTTTAGTGAGGTATTTCTGTGGCCTTTCCAGTTGTTGCAGATGTCTTGAGAGGTACATACCAAACGGGGCATTGTATTCTATAATGGGTCTAATGAGGGATGAGTACAGTGGGACAATGACCTCCTTTTTTCTGGTTGAAAAGCCCTTAGTGATGAGGTGTGCCACATAGAAGGATTTCCTGACTGTTGTGGCGATGTGGTTATCGAAGGTGAGACCACTGTCCACCTGTGTCCATAAGTCTCTTATTAAACTTTCGGTGTTTAATGTACTGCCACCTATATGGTAATTCACGGATACATGTTTTTTCCCAAAGGGGATAACTATACATTTCTTGGCATTGAGCTTGAGCCCATGGCTCTGGCACCAAGCATCTGTTTCTGTAAGGCCCTTTTGTAGAGTATCCACATCATTTGTGGATTCAATAATGGCTCCCAGTTTGCAGTCATCTGCAAACTTTGTTAGCCAGCATCCCTTAGTGTTGGCCTGTACCTCAGAGAAGTAGATGCCAAACAAGAGTGGTCCCAGGACTGAACCCTGAGGTACTCCACTTGTCTGGAGCTGGATTTGGTTAAAAAACTCGGAATACTGAAACCCAAAATGTTGGAAATTCAAAATATTGAAAACCTGTTCAGTGGAGAGCGGCAAACCCTCTTGCAACCCCCAGTCACCCCCTGGTAGTTATATATACCAACCACAGGATCACACAACACTGGGGAAAAAGCAAATTCCCATTTTCAATATTTTCAGTTTTCAACATTTTGGGTTTCAGTGTTTTGAGCTTTTAAACTAAATGAATGTATTCTGTTTGATTTCCTATACATTAGCAAGACCAGTGACAACACAAATAATCATGCAACTTCATACTTTTGACCTATTCCTCATAAAATTTGTGTTTTTTTGGTAAACTGTCAAGGACAGGCATTTAAGTTATAGATTTAATACCCTCCAGAAAAAACAAGCTAATACAACAAATCCTGCTATTTTATCTACTGTCTAAGTTTATAAGATCAGTATTTAAAAAAATGTCCCTATTTTGGGCCTTTGTCTAGTCCATTAGTTTTCTCTTTCTCCAGAATTCTTGTGCTGTGAAGTTGACAGGTACACCATGAAAAAGAAAAAGACTTTATTTACACCATCAAATTAGCAAAACGTGTTGGAAAGAGAGAGATTTGTAATCCAATCTATTCCTACCAGGAAAACAAACATCCTTAGCATTTCCAGCTTAGTGTTATTATAGACGCCTTCAAAGTCAGTTAGCCAATTTGTATGAATAGACGTTAAGCCTCAAATTCACCCCAGGGGTTACCTATGTAGCCCTCCTAGGCAAGGAGAAGAGAATTACTGAAGGGTGTTTAAGGGCAAAGCATCTTATGGTATCAGGGACTGCATAGTTACTCCTTGGGTTCCTGTGCTCCCTTTTGAGAGCGAGTTCTCCACATATCTGTGGAAAACAAAATGATGCTGTATGATCTGTAAATGTTCTTCGCCGTCCATCACTGAATGCACTGCTCACTGTTACCATGTTACAGAGGGGAATACTGCATATAACTTAAAGTTACATCATAATTGTTTATCCTTCTGTTTTGGAGATATAACTGCCAAATCTGGCCTGAAAAGGGGCTCTTGGATCAGTGGTATTCACATGTTCAGCAACACAAGCCCTCATAAGAGAGCTGGCCATTATATTTGGAAAAATAAACCATTTAATTTACCTAGCCAGTAACGCAGCTTAAAATTATTTTGTGGCCTTTAAGCAGTGTGTCGACCAAAAGTCATATTGTGATTCATTGATTCATGGTGCAGAACATTTACAGATCATACAGCTTCATTTGGTTTCAGTTTTATAAATGAGAGAACTTATACTGGGTATGGGTAAGTGAAAGCTCAACATTGTGAATGCTATATAATTGACCCAAATTCCACGAAAAGACAAAATATCGAACAAACAGATCAGTGATTTTTTTTCCAGGGGAAAAAAATCGCTGATCAATTAAAAAAAAAAAACACACACAAAATAAAGTGAGGGGCTTCACCCCCCCCACCCCTGACGTGGGGGGATATGCCCCCCACTCCCCCCTACTTAAATATACCAACTCTGAGATTGCATCACAGTAGATGAAATGGCAAAGTCCTGAAAACAGCCCTGTGATTTTTTTCCCCTTGGATTAAAATCGCTGTTCCGTGCTTTCTGAATTTCGCCATTTCGCTGAAACAAGTTAGATTAAGCAGCATTTGCAATTTCATGCGTTTGCTGACTTAATAGGATCCCACTGGGTATTACGTGATAATCAGGCTTCAAGAACCTATTTCCCACAAGTGTCAGAAATATTTATTAAGTTTCTACTTCTGTCTGTCTTTCTAGCTGAATGTGTTTTCTGGGTAGAACACTGATTCAGTTCGACAATTTTCTGGCTAGCTTTATGCTTTCAAACATGTAAGCACAGGGCATTCATACTTGTAATACTATCTAGCGATCTATATTTAGATATCTATATATGTATACAATGAAGTGGAGAAGTATTCAGCATTTTAACTTTTGGCTCTTCGAGAGTTTATATACTTCATACAAAAATGATTAAGAGGTTTACCAAGGAGATTCACAAAAGTGTAGCCAGTACAATCAGAGATAAATTAAACTTACTTGCATGTTCATAGCCTGGAGGTGAGTTTCTGTACATTTAATAAAAATATAGAACAGTAGTGAATTGAAGTGGCTGAACATACTTTAGAAGAAACTATGTAATGCAGTATTTGAGGGACTGATGGAAGAGGTACTATAGTACAACTGTGTGACATGTTTGCGTAATATATTTTAAAGATATGACAGATTTTGAGTGGGTGGGATTTGGGAAAGCAGACATTAGGTAATATTTGTGGTATGAAATCTGGTGCACTTTGCATGTGTCAAAATATATATATTTTTAATTTTCATCTGAATTCAGTATACATATGAATTATTTTTAGGGTGGAAGAAAGAGATTCCCGAAGTTTTGGCTTAGTGATGGAGAAGCTGTGGTATCCGATATGTAGAGCTGTATGTGGTATTATGCAGTGAGCGTTTTGAGGGGGTGGGCTAGTAATCTGACAGACTGATGATTTAGGTATTAGGTAGAAAGCTAGCAAGGGAAAAGACTCTATTTTAACAGACTGACAACATGGGAGCCTAATAATAAATAGGATCTCTGTTGTACAGGCAATCATTTGTTTGACTCCAGTAAGACAGAGGTGTTCTGCATTGTGGGATAGGATAATAAAAGTGCAAATATGATTGCCAATTGCTTGCAGACTTGTAGGTTCACAGGTGTACACTAGGCTAATGACCACTTAGCCATGCATCTCAGATGTATCTGGCAATTTTTATTTTGTGCCGTACAGGTTATTTTACTGGATGTGTAAGGTATAATTTACAGACTGCCTCTACCAACTAGGGCATAGGTACTAGACCTGAGCTAAATTTCTTATTTCCCATCTACTGGTCGAGGTTACACTTCAGTAAGACTAGGGAAGAACTCTGCTTCACATGGATGGAAAGCCTGTTCTAGAGAATAATTCTCTAAGGCACATGCCTGTCCCTCCAACATGTCCTATTTATGTCATAAGCAAGGTTCAAGTCCCTGGATTGAGAAGTTCTGATGCTGTTGGTTTTGCAGATGTGCAAACAGTCCATCAGAGTGAGCTCCAAGAATGCTTTTCATGCCAGACATAGGTAGCCTCTCAACAGTCTGTAGGAAACTGGGTATAGAGATAGGGCTTTGAGGTGATCTGCTTAGGACATATTCTTTACACCTTGTATTCTTTTTCTGAGGAAGGACTTTGAACTTTCCAGCCACTTTATGTGCCTGGTTAGATACAAACCAAATGGGTGCTGCACTCAGTGATGGGTCTGATGAGTGCTGAGTACAGATGAACGATGACCTCCTTGGACCTAAATGCTATGCTCTTGGTTATAAATTGAGGACCATAGAAAGGTTTCCTTACTTCCTTAGACAGATTTTGGTCAAAAGCCAGTTTGCTATTTACATACATTCCCAAATCCTTGACTGCTTCGTCCACTCTTAGAGGTGTGTTATCAGTGAGGTAGTTTCCTAGGGTGGCCAACTTCCTAATGGGTACTACTATGCATTTCTTGACACTGAGTTTTAAGCCATGGTTTTGGCACCAGTCATTTGTTTGTGATTGTCCTTCCTGTAGAATGTTAGTGTCTCGGGGGATTCTAGATTTCTCCTAGTTTGTAGTAATCTGCAAACTTGGTCAGCCAGAGGCCTTTGACATTGGCTTTGACGTCAGAGAAGTGAATTCCAAAAAGGAGCAGGCCCAGCAATAGAGATCTGAGTGACTCTGGTAGTGACTAGCCTCTTAGTGGAGGTAAGATCCAGGAAGTTATGATAGGGGCTACTGTCTGAGAATAGCTGGCTACCCAGTGTGTAACATAAGAGTTGATGCCTACTTCCATAAGTCTGTTTACAGAGCTCATGTGGGGTATCAAATGCCTTAGCCAGGTCAAGGTAGGCGGTATACTCCATTTTGCCCTCATCTGTTACCTTGGTAATCTTTTCAAAGAAATCCACATGTTGAATATGCATGCTTTGCCTTTAATAAAGCCAAACTGAGGAAGCCAAATTGGGCTGGATCCAGTGTCTGAAAGTTTTGTATGATATTATTAATCATTTACATGATAATTCTTTCCATGGCTTTGCATATGAGACTACAGACTTATGGGTCTGTAGTTCCCAGGGTCCATTGATGGACCATCCTTATGCAGAGAAATAACCATTGCAGTCCTCCATTTATGTAGTACAAAACCTATCTGCAGGCTGTTCTTAAGTAATGACTGTAAAGGTCCAGGCAGGTCATGCTTCAGGGTATTTCGGAGGCATCCAGGGATATTATCAGGGCCCACAGATGCAATGTTCTTAGCATTAGCATGCACTTCCTAGTGATAGTTGGGGGTATGTTTGGTGGCATTACTTGGGAGATGGTGAAGGGATTAAACTGGACCTGAATTTGTTGACCATTACATTTGTTATATCTTCCACTTCTTTGTAAGTTGCTCCGTTAACAATCAGTTACATCCACTGTTGTGGTACAGCCTTTGAAGTTAGTCTTGGCCTTGGCCTGGGAGGTTATTTTAATCTCAGAACTGGCTTTGTTAGACTTAATTTGCCCTCATAGTTGTTTGTTTAGCATGGTGAGAGTTTTTATCCTTCTGAGCATTGACTTCCTAATTTTAGGCATGACTTTTTTCTTTTTGTTGTACAATGAATTTGTTGTTTGCATTCCATCAGGTTGATTGATTTTTAGAGTTAGTTCTGAACTTGTTTCTGGTAGGCACAGCTGTTTTTGTGTATCGATTAACATCATTGTACAAGGTTTCTGTCTACAATTCTGCACAGGCAGGAGTGTTCTCTGGGTTTAGAGGGGCTTGAATTTTTTTTTCGTAATTCTCTAATAGGTAGTTTGCCTTAGAATAGTTCTTAACTGTTGCAGAGTTGGCTGGGGTCACAACACTGATTTTTATTTCAAAGGAGACAGCTTCATGGTTCAACCCTACCAGAGAGCATACTACACTGCTATATTTGATCTGGTATTCACATATTTGTGAATACCAGATCCAGTATATTTGTACCCCTATTGGGTGTATGGACTAACTGGTGTGTTTGTATTTACAAAGCCCAGGAATCTCTGGGTCTGCAAGTCAGGAAATGTGTAGGATTCCCACTTTATGGAGGGGTATTTAAATCTGTGAATGTGGTATAGGGCTAATGGTAAGTGTCTCTCATAGGTGTAAGTATGAGCTATGTGTTTCATAGGTCATAGAGGGTGATCTGTCACTTGCATGAATATGATGCGAGACTCTACCTATAGTAATTTGGACATTGAGTAGCTCAAACACATCATCCTGTTTGACCAACCTGGAGGTATGTTTGTTTTGGATGCAGATTGAGACACCTCCAAATTTAGCCCCTGCCTATGCAGTAGCTGCTGTAAATGTGTGGAAGGCATTGCACTCCCGCATTACTGGGGTGCTCTACAGTGCTTTAAAATTGGTAACTGCATAGATGTCTGCATTCTCCAAGGTGAAGGGAGCATGGAGGAGTGGAGGTTCTTGTTTTATGTTCCTGGCAGTGAGCTTAACACCTTTAGATTCTCTTGGGTTGATTTTTCTAAGTTGGAAGGTTTGTGATTTAGGCATTGCCTAAAAAAGGCATTGTGTGTTAGGACAATGTTTTAGCAAATATTCAAAAGTCTAGTGAGGACAGGTGCAGACCATCCCTATCAAAGCAACATGGTCTGTTAACTTTATGCTTCCATGGTTAAAAATATTGTACCCCTTTTGAATGACACCAGAAGCTAAGCCAGTTATTAAAGTCAACCACCAACGACCAGCAAAAAACGATAGTGAACACGCAGTAATGAAGAAATAATGATTATTTATTTATAATTCCTTCAAATCCAGACCGGTTTCGGCTATTCAGCCTTTATCAATGAATACAATAAAGTTTTTTTGAATGAAATAAAGCAGCCTGCATTTATACTAGTCTCTGATTACCTGGAAGCAATATTACAGCACCACCCAGTGGCTGGAGTAACAAAGAGCATGTTCCATTCTTGATTAAAGCATATGACCAGTGACACAAAAATGCCAGAGGTGTAGATATTAAGTCATATTTTTAAAGATAAAAATCAAAGCTCTGGAAGTAAGCCATTATATGACATATATATTACAAGGTAATAGACCAATACCATAGTCACTATTTGTGAATGCATATCATAGTGTAAAAAAGCAGAAAATATATACCACTAGTATATATATATATTTTGAAGGGTGATAACCACAAGTTCAAAAGAACTGAATAATAATGAACCAAGTACTGATCATATAATATATTACAAAATAAGGCAAAAAGAGTATAGTGGCCTCATTCTCAGCTATATTATAGATTATAATAAATTGAAATAATATGCTTGTAGATAATACAAGTTCAACATCGTAATTGTACAATACTCAATGTTTAACGCCAACATACCAGATACGAATACCAAACCATACATATACATATTCGTATTCTGAACAATTTCTTATCATGCTTTGTAGAGTATCATATGAGCGTTGGTAGGCCTAACCACCATTGAATGGTTCGTACTAATTCTTGATCTATATGAATGTTTGTTGTTGTAACCATGATTACGAAATCCTCCAGTGTTCAGTGAAACTCACAGATGGTCATTCAGACCTGGGGGGAATAAACATCCAATTTTTCCAACACAGAAATGCTGTGTCACTATCGAGAACCACCAGTGAAGCCAAAAACGTCAGCAAACAACCATACGCTCCGCAAGGATGGCATGCAGGGTCAAGCCAACAATGTAAACCACCAACGACCAGCAAAAAATGATAGTGAACATGCAGTAATGAAGAAATAATGATTATTTATTTATAATTCCTTCAAATCCAGACCGGTTTCGGCTATTCTGCCTTTATCAATGAATACAATAAAGTTTTTTTGAATGAAATAAAGCAGCCTGCATTTATACTTATATACTTATTAAAGTCAGTCAGCTTCTGTTTCTGTAGTGGCGTCATCCTTAGTGAAGGTAGAGTGCTGCTCAATGGTAGGCTTGTACAAGCCTGCTTCACACAGTCCTAGAGCTTCATAATGTCTCTCTTCTTATGTTCCTAAGAGGTACTTCTCAGGTCATTTACACCCACATGGACTATGGCTGAGTCATACTGGTACTTTTGGTTCAGTGACCTGTGTGCATGTGTGATTTGGTAGATCCTAGCCCTGATATGCAGCTGACCCTGATTTTCTTCTTGTTCAGCCTGGTCAGTAGGGCATCTGTATGTCTCACTGGGTGGTGTGTTGACCGGCCTTATGGGCTTTGTAGTTCAGGCTCCATGGGATGTCGCTGTATGTGAGGTGTTGGGTGTTGTTTTAGTCAAGTGCTTTTGGTTTTACTGAGGATAATTGATGCAAGTCGAGTGTCTAGGAGGTCTTTGGGGTTTGGGAAGATTGTTTTTAAGTGCCTCACTATATGTTGGGCTAAGTGCCAGGTGCATATTTTATGTAGTGGGTGTAGTGTGTGTTACTAACAACCTGATTGTTAAAACGCTTTTATTGAAGAGTCTTTCCTGCAGTGACATTGTATAATTATATCTATCGTGTGCTGTATCGGTTTCTCTAAGGATAATTACATTTTTCTCATGCTGTATCACTTTCTCTAAGGATAATTGCATCTCTCATATGCTGTATCGGTTTCTCTAAGGAAAATTACATCTCTTGCATGCTGTATCAGTTTCTCTAAGGATATTTACATCTCTCACATCCTGTATCGATTTCTCTAAGGATAATTAAATTTTTCTCATGCTGTATCACTTTCTGTAAGGATAATTACATCTCTCGCGTGCTGTATCGGTTTCTCTAAGGATAATTGCATCTCTCGTATGCTGTATCGGTTTCTCTAAGAAAAATTACATCTCTGGCATGCTGTATCGGTTTCTCTAAAGATAATAAAATTTTTCTCATGCTGTATCACTTTCTCTAAGGATAATTACGTCTCTTGCATGCTGTATCGTTTTCTCTAAGGATAATTACATCTCTCGCATGCTGTATCGGTTTCTCTAAGGATATTTACATCTCTCACATGCTGTATCGGTTTCTCTAAGGATAATTGCATCTCTCGTATGCTGTATCGGTTTCTCTAAGGAAAATTACATCTCTGGCATGCTGTATCGGTTTCTCTAAGGATAATTGCATCTCTTGCATGCTGTATCGGTTTCTGTAAGGATTAGTTGGTTGTCAGTGAATATGAAACAACTACTACATTGCCTGCGGAAGCCCATATCCATCAGAGTGGTGACACTGAAATTAAGACTCAAAAGAAGTTCTTTGATGTTGCAGTGATAATAAGATGTGTTGATACCTTTACCAACTATACCTCCATTTTCTTTTGAGATAAAGTGAGAAGTCTTGATACATGATAATAAGATGTGTTGATATCTTTACCACCTATACCTCCATTTTCTTTTGAGATAAAGTGTGAAGTCTTTATTGACAAGGAGTAGTTTGTTCATTTTGGTCATTCTTATCTTAATGTAATGCTGAAAATCATAACCCTGTTCTAGTTGAGTATGCATAGCACCATCGATACTAGAAGTGGCTTGTCATTTCTAGTTCATCATGGTTATTGCATCGTATGTGCCAAATCTGAGGTATTGATACAAGCTCTTGGTGGATTCCAAATATAGTGGCTTTTGTTGTATTTGTGTTTAGTAGCAGATGCATTTTCTGGAGCCAGCTGAAAATTTGAGAAAGGTCATTTATATTTCTTCATTTTGTGGTGTGAGCGACTAAATCTGTACATAACCACATCATCTGTTTGTAAGATGAGCAGTAGGTGTGGAAGTTGGTGAGCACGCTAAGAGGGAGAGCATTGGATAACCTATTTGTACCTAACTTTACAGAGAAGGTTCTCTTACATTTGAAATTCTCGATCCAGTCAAGGGTTTTGGATTGTATTCCTAGACCGGAGTGGGATTGAAATAATAAGTTATGTTCAGCTTAGTCAGAGGCTTTATTAATGTGTATGTAGACAGAAACAGTTGGATAACCTTTGTTGGTATTCTAATGAGTCCCTTCAGTTTAGGTATACAGCGCTGTTTTACCCCTGCCTATCCAAAAGCGGTGATGGTGGGGGGAGCATGTTATATTGTGGGATATAGGTAGACAACCGAGTGTAAAGTAACTTTTCAGAAAGTTTTGTAAGGATTGAAAGAATTGAGATGGGCCTGAAATCACTGCTGGAGATGAACTTGGGAACTTTTAGGGGGAGTTTAAACATGACCGACTTCCATGCAAGTAGACGCATCTTGTTCTTGTCTAATGTTTGTAGTTTATTAGAAGGCCTGATCTCTTGCCTTCATTGTGTAGGAATGTACTACCATATTACAGTAGCCATTTTTGTAGTGATTTGTAAATGTAAAAATAAAGCATGGCTTCTTTAAGCCAGTATACTTTACTTTCCCCTGGCCTAGTTTGCTTAAATTTATATGTATTGCAGGAACTAATACAAGTTGGATATAATCTACTATTCAGAGTACTGTTTTGTCAAAGAACAATGTTGCCTAAAGTAGACAAAAAAAGATAATTTAAATTGCACCCGTAGATGGGCAAACCACACACACTGCCTTGAAGGGGTCATACCCCTCTTCCTTACTTTACACATCATTTTCAGAGGTCATGCAGCCTTGGGGGAAATAAACATTTAGCAAAATGGTCTCATGATAAATCAGAACTCAGTAAATTGCAGGTACTTGGGTAAAATGATTTTTCTTTGTACTTATGTATAATTGCAACCAGGAGACAAGTGTCTCATCACAAGTATTTTATTGTTTACTGCTTCAGGGCTCATTCCTACACTTCCAAATAATAATAAAGTCAGCAATCCCATCTTCTATTTTTCAATTTTGGAAGCCTTTGCTTGGGCAATTGATACATTAACATGGTCCGCCTTTTCTGCATAATGAATGGATAACAATGGTTGGAGTACAAACAATGTAGGGATGAAGGGCGCAGTTCACAAGGGACTGACCTAACAATACATTCCACATAGGTACAGTAGTGTGGATTATTTACTGCTGAGAAGAAAAGTTTGGCTGTGCATCCCTCAAAGCGGACATTTACACATTAGGTAACCATTTTATCAACTGGCAGAGAGCACTTTTCAGTACTTTTGTGAGGGGCTGGTAAGTCGCCGGTGCATCCCGGCAGTGGCAAAATGAAAAGGGCCTCCACCCAGAGGAACTGAACTGTAATGAGCAAAGGTTAAGAGGCTTAGTAGAATTAGTGGGTCCACATATAACAGTTAATGATGAGTTTAGCTGACGTCCAGGACAGAAGCTAAAGTGTGGAAACTGCAGGAACTTGGGTGCTTTTTATAGTACCTCATTCACCGTGGAAGGAAGAGTGATACTTCAAGCGTTGCCATTGCTTTTAGTGAAATCGGTACACCACTGTTTATATTTTGCTATTCACATCCACCTAACATTTATCCCAGTCTTCCCAATTTTCTTAAAACCAACTATGAACTCTGAAAGGAGTTATACTGCCTAAATTCCACCCCATTGTTTAGTGCTTTTAGTGAACTGCAGTATTCTCAATATTTCATTTAGTATCCCAAAAATGCATTGTTTCCTTACGCTTAAATAAGTTTGTTTGTACTACATGTACATGGAACACTTGTCTTCTGGTTGCGTTAACTTTTCTCCATAACGTGAATAATTATGACAGATTTGGACCCTGGTCGTGATATTATGCAAGTACCTTTTTCTTTTGAAAGTTTGTTATAACTAACCTGAGCTGGTGTCCAGAGTGCAAGCTGAACTGAACATATGCGATTAGAGTTTGAAATAATTAATCTTTAAATTGCATTCTTCTCTATGCTATTTCCATATTCCAGTTTCTAGCAGTGGTGTAAACTGGTGGTACCGCAATCTTCAGAGAGATAGGCTTGAAATCACTGCTGGAGATGACAACATGCTACCATCAGACAGTATCTGCAAGGGAAAAAAGGCTTATTGTTAGTTTTTTTTTCTGTGTTGAAACTTTGCTGTACATTAATTGTCTTTGCTTGGCTAATGATTGTGTTGTGTTGTGTTACATGTTGCTGTTTATTGCTGGTAAGTTCCGTTCATGTTTTTATTGAGATTAAGAATCCGTTTAGGATGTTTGCATAGAAGCTTATCTATTATTGTCAAATTCTCCTAATGTATTATTTATAACATTTTTTAAAAAGTCCAGATTATATCCAAAAATATATAATGTAGCTTAACCCCAGCAAAATAAATGTAAATATTTAAAATAGCAGCTCTGGCATAGAGAGTAACAGCAGCCAGTATGTGAGTTTATTTTTGGTGATCCCAGTTCACTCACCACTTTGCTACACATACCCTTGGATTAATTACTGGAGTCCTGCTGATGTAGTGAAAAGTGACACATTTAGGAGCATTTTTTTTTAATTTCTGTGCTCACAGAGTAGGGATAGATGTCCCCAGATAATATATTTTATTGCACCTAAGCTCAGTAGCATTTAATTGAAATGAATACCTACTTACATTATCTCCATTCTGTAAAACACAGAAACTTTAAAATAATCTCCCAGTCACATCAAGTAGTGCTTTTCCTGGGTTACTTCATTTGAGTCCCAGGGCTAAACCACAAAACTTGTTTATATGTTATAGGAGAAGGAACAGATCCTTAAAGAGACATGATTTAGCATTCACATAAATAATACTGCCTATAGAGAGTAATCATTTATTTATTTTTCCCCAACAGTAATAAAACCAGTAACTTAAAGTGGAATTACAGTATAATAATTATATTTGTGAAATATGGCATAACAGGAAAATCTGGAAATGTTGTACTTTGTTAGAATTTGTTAGAATTGCAGGGGACTCTAAAATATATGCCCTACATCATGTTATTAATGTTTGGAAACATGCTTTGAGGAGGGGAAGAGAGGGGAGAAAGTTAACTGTAAGTAAAGAAAACGTTTTTTTCTTAATACAATTTTTGAGGTGTTTGGTTTTCTTTGCATGCTATAAAGTAAAGTTTTCTCAGCATTTTTAAGTGTAATGGGGTTGTAAATAGGTGCTGCTGTTTTTTTCTTTCCTTTCTTTCTCCCTTCTCTCTTTCTTGTTCAGGTTTAAGAAATGTAGGCACTGCAATGTAAAAAAAAAGCCTTGTTTAAAAAAAAGCATAACAAAATAAAAATGATTGTGCTTTTTCCCATTCTTGTATGGGGGGATGACTGGTTTAAGGACCTTAGCTTGATTTAGTAACACATTTTAAGAGAAAGTAAATGAAAAATAATATTTAATATTATGAAGCTTTTTTCTAGCAAATGAATATGTGCTTAGTAGCAATTCTGTGTCTCACCCTCAACTCTCCATGGAAGAAATCTGATAAAGAGAAATTGACTCTCTGGTTCTCATGTCTCCGTGAAGACAATCTGATAATGAGAAATTGGCTGTCTGGTTCTCATGTCTCCTTGGAGATAATCTGATAAAAATAACATGGTTACAGTCTGGTGGAGAGTGATGGGCTAGGGAAAAAAAGAAAAGAGAAACTGGCTGTGAGATAATGTTCTCTGAACGCATTCAGGGGTTTTCTCAGCTGAGAGAGCTGTAAAAATAAGACACAGCCAGTTATCACTTAGTAGAAGAACAGGCTGCACCATGCATTTCAGTATGGATAACCTTTATTTTAGGTTAACTCAAGTCTATGAGTGTGGCTTTCATTTTGGGACATTTAGGAGGGTAAAACTTCTGTATCTGAAGATGTGCATAGTTTTGTGTGTTAGTATTAAATTAATAGGTTTTAGGGAGTATTGGGGGTTGTTTGTTTTTTGTTTGAGGACTTTAAATAAAACAAAATGTTTTGTAAGATGTGACATAGACTCAAATAGATATGACAAGAAACAACTGTATAAAAATTCAACCTGCCAAACAAACAGTGTATACGTGTAAAACAAAAGCTGAAACTAGAAATTTAACAAAAAGTGTACATAAAAGGTGGGAATAATAGCTTTTTGATACAATGATGCTTTCTGTAATGTCTTTAAATGTCAGTGGTCTCACAGATAAATACAAAAAGAAAGAATAGTGAACTATATTAAAAATGTAGAATGCAAATATCTGTATTACAGAGATATAGTTGGAAAGAACATGTGAATTTCATAAAAAAAGGTTTTTGGGATGGTTATTAAGCGGAATATCTAGGACAAAGGAAAAGAGGAGTACGTATATTAATTGCAAGATCTCCAAAAGTGATAGAGCAGGATAAGCAATATAATAATGGTAGATTTGTAGTGCTAAGGGGCCCTGGCTAGGGAAGAGGATTACATTGGCATGTGTTTATATTCCACCTAAAACTGCTATAATGGAGCTTAAGAACATTTTGTGAGAAATAACCAGTTTTCAGCAAGTTATATTACTTATCAGTGGGGATTGGAATTTGATTTGCAGCAGTAAAGATGTGTCTTGGGGCCCGGAAGGAAAAATGTAACAAAGGAGGGTAGATTTTTGAAGATATTTAGGAAAATATTTTGCATGGAAGATGTGAATGTAGTAATAGGACTTTGGAGTGAATTTATAATATTATTCCCCAAGATATAAAACTGGGCTAGGCTAGACAGAATTTACATTTCACAGGAACATGTGCATTTAATAAGATCTTGATACATAACCAGTAACTGTTTCAGATCATGTGCCAGTAATAACTAAAATAAAAACACAGGGTAATGAAATAAAAATGAGACACTGGTGCTTTCCCAGCTATCTGTTGAAAAGAAAAGAATTTAAGGAATGGGTAGTGGGGATTATTTAGAAGCTCTTCCAGAGGATAGAAATTACTTCTGAAAATATAGCTAGGGAGTGGGATAAAATTAAGGTGGAGTCTAAAAATAGCATGGAAATAAAAGAAAGAGAGCTATGGTAAGAAGTAGCAAGAGTTATTTGGAGGGACTGATAAATGTTAAAGTATTGCAAAATAGGGGGGATCTCACAGAACAAGAAGAGGATCAACTGCGGAATACTAAGCAGAAAATAAGGGACATCGATAATATACACGAGTTTAGAAAGATTGCTGTTAAGCAACTGTTTTTTGATGATAATACTACAGCACAAAAACTTTTAGCATAATGAGTAAGGTAACAGAATGTAGAGAGGCCTGTTGCCAAGCTTAGGGAGCCTATAACAAGGAAGTTAACAAGAGATCCTGCGGAGATATTAGAAGTAGTTCAGAAATTCTATGAAAGTCTGTATAAAGCAGAGAAATATGGAAATGAAGAAAAGATACAAATGGAAATGTTTATGGAAGAATTAAATATGCCGGTAGATGAGGCTCAATTGCTAACAGGATAGGAGGAGATGAGATAAAAATTGTGATGTATAACCAATCTACTGGAAATTCCCCAGGAATAGATGGCATTCCTATGAAATTTTGGAAGCTTGGAGGGAAAAATCGTAAAGATCTGGAAGGTTTTATTTCAGTATTTAAGAGGTGAAGTACCAACATCCTGTAAGAAAGCTGTGGTAGCTGTAATACCTAAAGAGGGTAACGATCCATCAGATCCAGCTTCATATAGGCCCATTTCAGTACTAAACAATGATTACAAAGTGTTCATGACTATAATGGCTACAAGAATAGCAAACATAATGCCAAAACTGATAGATATGGATCACTGTGGTTTTGTGGAGGGGAGGAAAACATTTGACAACTTTAGCAGATCATTGATGATCCAGAGGGAAGCAGAATGTAAGAAAATACCATTGTTGTTGGTGAGTCTTGATGCAGAGAAAGCACTTGACAGAGTAAGCTGGGACTTTATGAGCAGGACATTGGAAACATTTGCATTTCCTGAAGAGATTAAACAAAAGATAATACAAAAACTGAGAAAATGGAAGCTTTAATATATGGATATGGATAGTAAAATACAAGCAGTTAAAATGTCTTTAGTTCCTTTAGTCTTATACACAGGTCAGGCAGTTTTATCAGGTCCCTATTACATGAACTAAAGATCAACATCCCAAATGGCTGAAAAGTCGAAAATGCTGTTCTTCGAGATCGTTATTGTGAGATTGCGGTACAGTGAAGAACGGAAAATTTGCCCTGTGCTCACTGTAGTGCGATCTTGGAGTTGGTATATATAATTAGCAGGGGGTGTGCGGGGCTGTAACAATTTCGAAGAATGGCATTTTTGACTTTTCAGCCGTTTGAGATGTTGATTTTTCATTCATATAATAGGGACCTGTTTTATCAACCAGAGAAGTTGTGGATAGCAACTAATAAAGTGCTGAAGGACTTTATCTGGGAGAGGAAGATGGCAAACGTCAAGTGGGAGAAGCTGATTCTTCCAGTAGAAGAGGGCGAATTAGGATTACCTGATTTGAACGGGTATTTCAGAGCTACACATATAAGACACCTATACATAGCACAAGCAGAAAACTATAATTCAAAGTGGAAAGGGATGATGATGAAACGGGGGGGGGGGCTCAATAAACAAGTAGATACTGGGTTTTGGATGCAGGTATTTAAGGAAAATAATAATCATACAGAATATTATATCTATAAAGTATCAGAAAGTGTCCTAAGAACTAAGCCAAGACGTGAGTGGAGAAAGGGAAATCTGCAGTAGGAATTACTGCAATTAAGGATATAGACAATAGGCAAGAGAGAATTTATTGGAGAAATCTGGCAAAGGAACCAAGGTATGGAGGGAGCAAATAACTAGAAAGGGAACGATGATAGAATGGGAAGATGCCAAGAATTTATTTGAACTGCAGGTTAGAGATTGCCTTCCCAGTCAAGGATTGATATCAGAGTATAGGCGAAGAGAAAGAAACGGGGGGGGGGGTCATAAATGAAAAACCAGCACTGTTAAAGTTTTTAGTAGAATCTAGAACAGAAGCTACCATTAAAAAAGGAAATATTAGTAAACCATATAAAATATTGCATGATAACTATAAGAATCATTCAGAATAAGTTAGAAAGCATTGGGAAGAGAGAGATTGGTTAAGCAATTCACAAAGAAAGAATGGGAGGGTATATGTATGTCCCCCAAATATGCTACAAAATCTAGAAGATTTAGGATTTTTGCTTGGAAATGTTTGCATGTTTTTATACCCTAGGTGGATTCCACAGAATTTTTTCCTCAGGTAGACAGCAAATGTTGGAGGTGTGATGGGGAAGAAAGAGGTAATTGGGAACATATTTTCTGGTTCTGGGAGTGCGGTGAATTGGCAGAGTTTGAGGATTCCCTGCGGGATGTACTGTTAGAGATGCTGGGTGGGCAGATTGGTGTGACAAGGGAGATGATTTTTCTGAGCTGTGATGCAGAATCAGAATTGCGTAAACATGGTAAGGCTTTGCTCTGTCTAATTGTGGTGGCTGCCAAAAAGGCAATTACTAGAAAATGGAAATCAAAATCTAAACCAAGTATACTAGAAGTAGTGAATATAGTGACAGAGATAAAACAACTGGAATTGAGATCTTTAGAAAAGGGTAGGAGCAAATTACATAGGAAAAATGAGAATTGTGGGAACAATACTTACAAGGGAGGAAAGAGGTTTAAAAGAAGGCAGGACTTAAATGAACTATGTAAGGTTTGACTGATAATGATTGGTTAGATTATAAGCAATGTATAGTGGTTGCAACTGGGAGTGTGTCGGTGTGGTTTCTTTTCATTTATATAAATACATGGTTGCCTGTGTCGTAAGTGATAGTTTAATAAAGATGTGTCTTGCTTAAAAAAAGGCCAGCAATTGAATAAATTATGTAATGTTGCTTAGGTTATATGATATATAGCAATATATGTGAAGTATAATGCTTGTAATCGTAAACTTGTTAATATAGTTTGATTACTTTTATCTAAATGTAAATTTGCCTATGTCAAAAGTGATAATTCAATAAAGGTGTTTAATAATAAATATGTATATATATTTATTTATTTTGCACCCCCCCCCCCCCCCCAACCAGGATGACCTTTAGCTACTGCTGGTACAATTCCTACAGTCCCATAAACCTCACTCCTCCTCCAGAACATTATTTTGTATGTACTGTTCCCACAGTATCCATTTATTTCTATGTAATTTGTTCCTTCCTTTTTCTTGAAGAGTGCTAATGAGGAGCTTTGTTTGATATAGATAGGTAGTTTGTTCCAGAGTACGGGAAGTCTCTGGGACAGGAATCTATCCCTCCAGCATGTTCTGTTTATTGTGGTGACAAGGTTTAGGTCCATAGAGCGTGTAGCTCAGAGGAATTGGGATTTCTTTAAGTGGAGCATGTCCAACAGCTCTGGGTTTGACAAAGCTTTGTATGTTAGGCAGAGATTGCCTCTGAGTAGGCGATATGCAACGGAGTAAAGCTGGAGGTTTTTGAGACGGTCTGCATAGGGCATCTGTTTGAGGTTGGTAATCCTCTTTGTGAGGTATTTCTGTGGCCTTTCCAGTTGTTGTAGATGTCTTGTGAGGTACATACCAAAAGGGGCATTGTACTCTATAATGGGTCTAATGAGTGATGAGTAGAGGGGAACAATGACCTCTTTTTTCCTGGATGAGAAACCATTTGTGATGAGGTGTGCTACGTAGAAGGATTTCCTGACTACTGTGGTGATGTGATTATCAAAGGAGAGACTACTGTCCACCTGTGTCCCAAGGTCTCTTATCACACTTTCTGTGTTAAGTAGACTACCACCTATGTGGTAGCTCATGCATGCAGAGTTTTTACCAAATGGGGTGACAATGCACTTTTTGGCATTGAGCTTGAGGCCATGGCTTTGACACCAGGCATCTGCCTCAGTGAGGCCCTTTTGTAGGATGTCCACATCGTTAGGAGTTTCAGTTATGCCTCCTAGTTTGCAGTCATCTGCAAACTTTGTTAGCCAAAGACCTTCTGTGTTAGACTGTACTTCAGAAAAGTAGATACAAAACAGGAGAGGACCCGGGACTGAACCCTGTGGTACTTCACTTGTCTGAAGTCGGATTTGGAGTCTGCTACTTTCACAGTGTGGGTTCTGTCAGTGAGCCAGTTGGCAACCCATCTTGTGACACAGGGATTTCTACCTAGTTTAGTGAGTTTATCTATAATTCCAGAGTGGAGGATGGTGTCAAAAGATTTGGCGAGATCTAGATAGGCTGTGTGAACCACCTTACCCTCGTCTATGGCTTTTGTGACTGCTTCAAAGAAGCCAGTCAGGTTTAGGAGACATGATTTGCCTTTTACAAACCCGAACTGGGTGGGGTCCAGAGTTTGGAGATTACCAATGTCTTTGTTTATAAGTTCCATGATGATACATTCCATGGCCTTGCAGACCAGCCTCGTTAGGCTAATGGGGCGGTAGTTCCAGGGGTCTGTGGTGGCTCCCCCTTTGTGGCATGGAATAACCATTGCTGTGCACCATTCAGTGGGCACAAAGCCTGAGTGAGGCTATGATTGAACATGGTGCTTAGGTGGGGTGCCAGTTCATTCTGCAGTTCATGTAGAATGTAGCCTGGGATGTTGTCAGGTCCCATGGATACTGTGTTCTTGGCTTTGGAAAGTGTGTTTTTTACCTGTGCAGCCATGATTACAGGAACTTTGCATTCTTCCAGTATAGAGATGGGCCCTTTAGGGGGTGGGGGAGTAAAGTTAGCACTGAACCTATCTGCCAGGATGTTGCAATGTCAGTTGGTTCTGTATATTTAGTGCCGTTGTGCTGTAACTCAGAGCAGATCTGAGTGTTGCCTTTGAGATTCTTGACATATCTATAGAATGCTTTGTGGTTGTCTTTATAATCAGTACTAGCTTTGGAGGATTTTATGAGGTATCACAGCTTCTTACTGAGGCTGACCAGGGAGTTCTTCAAGTCATGGGATTATACTCTTTTTTTGCAACAGTTTCTGTCTTCTGTTGTAGAGTTTGTTTATGGCAGGGGACCACCAGATTGGCTTCTTTTTTTTGGAGGATAGCATCTTGGTTCTGTTAGGGATAGCACGATCCATGCACTCGTGTAAGTGCTTATAAAGTACATTTGTGTAGGATTCAGCAGTTGTACCTCTATTGTCCATCTTCATGGGTGTCGTGAAGTTTGCCACTTCTGTCTTAAGAAGCGTGAAGTTGGCTTTGGAGAAATTTTTTACGGTGGTTTCCCTAATGGGGGGTGAGGGTGGGATGTGGATGTCCAGGCTGATTAGCTTGTGGTCAGATCTGACCAACGAGGAATTGACCTCTGGTGTGGAACACCGGTCGCCCATGTTGGTAATGACTAGGTCTAGGATATTGCTGCACCTGTTGGCACTGTGGATAAGTTGATCCAAGGTATTGGAATTTATGAATTCCAGAAAACGTTGAGCAAAAGAGTTGGTACATGAGTAGTTTTTCCCATTTAATGGTGGGGTAGTTGAAATCACCCATTATAAGTGTGTTGGGTTGTACCCGAATATTTTGCCAGTGTATCAAGAAATGAGGAGTGGGAATCCTGAGCTGGGGCATGGTGGGGGATCTGTAGCAAGTTACAGTTTGGATTGCAGTCTTGCCCAGAGTTAGTTGCACTTGGATAATCTCGGATGCATTATGCTGAGCAACTAGCCTGGAGGTGTGGATATCCTTAATTAATATGGACACGCCTCCACCTTTAGTGTTTCGGTCCAGGTTAGGTGGCCGAAAGGTCTTACACTCCTTTGTTATACTTTCCCTTCTGGGTTCCCCAGACATATTTTCACAGCTGCAGATTAAATTCCAGTCCCCATCTCTAAGTAATATTCCTGATTATTTCTCCTAGAATTTTCTTAAGCTCCATTATAGCAGTTTTAGGTGGAATATAAATACATGCCAGTGTAATCTTCCTCCCTTGCCAGTAGCTCCTTAGTATTACAAATCTACCATTATCATCTTTATTCTCATTTGTCACCATTGGAGTTCCTCTTGCAAATAATGTAAGTGCTCCTCTTTTCATTTGTTCCAGGTATTTCAGTGAATAACCATCCTGAAAACCTTTCTTTATCAAATTCACATGTTCAGTTCTTCCCAAGTGTTTCTCTTGTAGCACAGCTATTTGTACTCTGCATTTTTAATGTAATTCACTACTGTTTCTTTTTTGTATTTATCTGTGAGACCATTGACATTTAAAGACATTACAGAGAGCAGTGTATTAAAAAGTTATTCCCACCTCTTACGTATAACAGCTTTTTTGTTAAATAGTTTCATGCATATACTGTTTGGCAGGTTGAACTTTTATACCGTTGTTTCTAGTCATATCCTTTTGAGCCTGTGCTACATCTTACAAAACTTTTTGTTTCGTTGTAAACCCTCAAACAACCCCTAAAACCTATTAAGTTAATACTAACATGCAAAACTGTGCACACCTTCAGATATTAAAGGTTTACCCTCGTATTAGGAGCAAATGTCCCAAACTGACAGCCACAATCACATACTTGAGTTAAGCTAAAAGAAAGGTTATCCATACAAGAACACATGGTGCAGTCTGTGCTTCTACTAAGTGCTGTCTGGATTTGGGTTATCTGTATAGTTCTCCCACCTGGAAAACACTTGAATGCTTTCAGAGAACATTATCTCCTAGCCAGTTTCTCTTTTTTTTGTAGCAAATGTTTCTTTATCAGATTGTAGCCGATTTTTCTTTATCAGATTATCTCCATTGAGATATGAGGGCCAGATACAGAACTGCTACTACGCATACATTTATTTGCTAGAAAAAAAAAAGTTGTAATATTCAATATTCTTTTTCATTTACGTACTTTCTTTTAAAGCTTGTTACTAGATCAAGCTAAGGGCCCTAATCCAGTCATTTCCATGGAAGAATGAGAAAAAGCACATTATTTTTTCTTTTCTCATGCTGTTTTAACCAGGCTTTTTTTTACATTGCAGTGCCTATGTTTTTTAAAACTGAACAAGGAAAAAGAGGGAAGGGAGAAAAAAAAAAAACTGTGCACCTGTTTACAATAGTATCCCCATTACACTTAAAGAATAACTGAGAAAACTTTATGGCATGCAAAGAAAATCATCCAGTATAAAAGTAGTACTATTAAAAAATGTTTTACTTACAGTTAACTGTCTCCCTCCTCTTCCCTGCCCCTAAGTATTTTTCCAAACATTAATGACTTGAAGTAGAGCATATACTTTAGAATCCCTCACAAATCCAACAAAGTCCAAAAAAGTCCAACCTTTCCAGATTTTCTTGTTCTGTAATCTTTCATAAATATAATTATTGCTTTGTAATTCTGCACTTGTCAGTTTCCATGTTACTGGTTTTATCCTTACATCTCCATCTCCCAAATCCTGTCTCTGTTTCATTTCCGATGTATTCTTAACGTCTTTTGGTCAACTCTCGTGCTTCCTCCCTTCTCTCCAGCATTTTGCATTGAAACAGTGAAAAAGGTTTCACTGGAACAGTCTCTCTGTGGGCTTTATTACCAGAAGAACAAGAAGCAGAATCTCCTTCTGTTTCACAGCAGGCATTTTGATGGAAAAACTTTTGGATTTCCTCTTTAGCATGCACTTCAAAAAATTATTTTGTCCCTCCAGGGAAAATATTTTGGGTATTGCATTTTGAATCTCACGCCTGCTTCTCAACATTCCCTGAATAGTGGAATACATTTACTCTTCTTCCACCTGGTGTACAATGAGTAATCATTCTCCACAAATACTCTTCTGTCTTTCTGTTTCAGTACTTTGCCCTACTGCACAGTTTTGTCAGTATCCGCTCCTTCTGCTAGTAGGATTTTGTCTTAACTATTAAAGATCTAGGTTGCTTTCTCATAGTCAGGATTGGATCATGCACACACTGTGCCCTTTCAGTTAACAACTCCAGCTGTAGAATACCAGTCCAGTTGGTTATTTGTACTTTCATGAAATTAATACAGTTTATTCCTTCCAGCTTCTCTGGTACAGCTGAAAATTTCAGGTTTTCCCCATGTGCTTTGTCCTCTAATTCTTTTATTTTTGAAACATCTCTTCTAGAGCAGTCTCATATTCAGCCAGCTTCTTTTTAATTTTGACTTCTGATTTTTGCATTTTTATTACCTCATTTGAATATCTGTTTGAAGCTTCTTCTATTTTTTCCAGGCTTCTGTTGTTTGAGTTGATATACTCCATCAGTGTTTTATTTTAACCAGGTCTGTGTGCAGTTGCCTTATGCCTTCCCTTAGGTTACTGGAAGTCACGTCTGGAGTTTGCACAGCTTTTTGCTGAACAGCTGCAGTACTTTCTCAGTGTTTTTTTCTTCAACATTTGTAGCTGATTTTCCTTCCAGAATCTCAGCTCCCTGCTTCTAAAAAGCCTGACAGGTTTTACAAAGGCTCTGGGCCTCAAATTTTCCTGTGCAAGGATCCTTCCTCTGATCCAGCAGTGATTTCTCTTTTCTGCTGATAAATCTTCTAAGCAGATTCCTTCCTGCAAGTTTTTGCCTTCTGATAAGGATAATTGGGTTGTGGACAGGTACGGTAAGAAGGTGTGTAACTCTGCCACCTTAGACTTTAGGGCCATAAATTACCAGACCCCCATATTACCAGGTATTTTGTGGCTCTACTATCCAAGCTTGGGGGTATTTTGGCTGATGTGACTGACTCTGAGGTTAAGTTCTATGCTATTGCCTTACTGTGTCCTGCTTCATAGGTTGCTCGCCATCCCATCAAATGCAGCTGTGATATTGCTGATGCCTCTTCTAGAGCAACTGCTTCAGGGTCGGTTATCAGGAGGTAATCCTGGCTCATGTAATCTGTTTCTAAAGATGTTAGGGCCAAGTTTTTGGGCTCTCCCTTGGACACCCAGAATCAGTTTGGCCCTTCTGATGCAGACCTCTTTTAAACCTTTCAAGATAAAGGGATGGTTATCCAGGACTTAAAGCAAAAATTTCACTCCACTGTACGTAAGTTTGAAAGGAACTACCCCTCTAAGACTCCTTTTGTGCTTAGGCATCCTAAGCAGTACTTGAAGGTAAGATGCCTTCCAACAGATTATTGCCTGAGAAGCCTGATCAGCATTCTAGTGGGCAGAAGTCTTCCTTTTCTGACAAGTCTGCCTGTATTCGACAGTCACCCTTCTCTGACTCTTGGTGAGATTCCCCTTTCTCACAGGATATGTCTGTATTTTCCTTGTTGGCAGCACATCTCAACATATTCTTGGGTTCTTTCAGTCATCCAAAACTATTATTTCATTACTTGGAAATCCTTTCCTCCTTTTTCATGGATGCCACAGCTCTCTCCTTGCCATCTCCCTAATTTTCCTCCTCTTCTTCAGGACTTTTTGGCTCAGGAGACTATTCAGCCAGTTATTCTGTATGAGAGGTGTTAAAGATTTTACTCAAAATGCTATTGGTATGCAGAAAAGAGGACTCTTGGAGACTCATTCTAGAGTTCTCCTTTTGCAACAATTTTCTAAAGTCCCTCCTTTCAGAATGTTGACTCTTCAATAACGGTTTCCTCTGCTACTTCCGTAGGTCTTTCTGGTATCTCTGGACCTGAAAGATACCTATTTTACCTGACATTATCAGTTGCCTGCATTACCTTTTGGTCTTTCTACAGCACAAGAGATTTCATAAAGTGTCTCACCCAGTCATAGCCTTTTGGAGAGACTATGTTCAGATATTTCCCTATCTGGATGACCTGCTTATTCAAGGGCCTTCTCAGCAGCTTCTTCTGCAGGATCTCAGATTCATCATGCTCCTCCTTTACAGTGTAGGTTTCACTATCAATCTAAAAAAGTCAATTCTGAACCTTAACAGTATTAAATTTTCTTAGGATGCAGGACCCAGACCCATTCAATGATGACTTTTCTTCCTCCTCCCAATGTCCTTTCTCTGACAACCTTCTTCCATTTCTTCTTTCTTTACAGGTGATTTCTGCCAGAGAGTTTCTTTGACCCCTGGAGTTTATGGCCTCCATCATTCCATTTGTTCCTTTGGCCAGACTCCACATACAGAAGTTTCAGTAGTACCTCAAAGTAATGTGGTTGTAGCATTGTCATCCTCTGGACTTTCCCATCCCTCTCTTGCTTGTCTCAGGCAAGGGTTCCTATGATGGATTCAGCAGATTTCTTTGAATCCAGGTCTTCTTTTTTTAGGTTCCTTCCCTCATCCAGGAGCTGATTATAGGTGCCTCAGACCTGAATTTGAGGGGGGGGGGGTTCCTTTCCTCCAGTGATGTCCGAGTCCATGGAGTCTGGTCTCTCTAAGGCTCTTGCAAGGGTACCCAATTATACTGAGTGAAATTAATATTAATGCACATGGTAGTTTGACCAACAGCAAGGCATTCAGGAGTGGCCAGAGCTGTCACCAAATGTATGTAAGTACTCTCTGAGATTAAAATATTCTCTTCAAGACCAACCACAATGAAAAGTTTAAGGATATTTAATAATAAATAATAAAATAACGTAAAAATACTAAATATCTTTTTACAGTAAACACCAGAGTTTCAGTCACAGGAAATATTAAAAATAACACTGGTGGACAGGTTCACACAGTTACAGAAAAAAAATACTTAACTAATCTCACTGTATTTTCCTGACTCATCTAAAGAACTATTATTCCCTAGTTACTTTCAAGAGCAAGGCAAGATGAAGTAGGTGAGAGATCCTTTTTTGTCAGTTTACAAAAACAGAGTGCAATGAGACTTCAGTCTCACCTAGTATTAAAATATAATTTTAGTGATGGATTACAGAATCACATCACATACATCTTTCCATCTGACTTCTCATTCCCATGCTTCCCCCTTGGCTAGAAGCTGTCAGGATTTAGGATATATGTGTCAATAACACACACACACACACACACACACAGAGCCTTGCTAAGATCTGTTGCAGCTCCTGGAAGTCATAAAACAATTTCAAACCTCCACCCTTCCAGAGTAGCAATTAGTTCACCCCAATGACAATGCAGGAAGCTTCCTAGTACAGACTTTTTGTCTCTGGCTGCATTGAGAACCATAAGATACAATCTTTATGGCCTAAGCCAGATAAATTAATTTCAAACTATTTTCAAAGCTTGAGATTAACCTCTTCTCTTCTAGTATCCTCTGTTAAAACATATACATTTAAACAGTTACAATTCTTCTTCTTTCGGCCTTTTCTCATTTAGGGGTCGCCACAGTGGATCACCTATCTGCTCACGATTTGCAGTGGAATTTTACGGTGTCGAGTTTCCAGCCCATCGCCCAACCTTCCATGGAAGGCATACACATGCATTCACGCCTAGGGCCAATTTAGAGTATCTAATCCACCTACATCATTTTTAACACAAACAGCTTTACAAATACATTTTTTCAACATAAGCATTTGTACAAATCATTGTTTTCTCCAAACATTTTTTTTTTAAATTTTCACATATGACAAAGGCAATCTTACATTTATATAAATGAAATACATACAAAATGATACCACTTTAGTTGTAAATACTTTACATCACAAATACCATTGAAACAACTGTAGTTGGAAACAATTTTCAGTTTGATATACAAATTACATAATTCTTTACAAAATTCCAGCTAGCTGTGCTGGGATGTATTAGAGATCCATGCTCTACATCTCCTGGCATAGCTGGCAATACCTCACATTGTCACACCATTGACACTGAATTGCTTTTACTGCAAGATAATAGATTTAAGTTTTACTATATCTGAGCTTACAAAGTGCCTTTCTCATTGTAGTATGTTTCTTTTTTCACTATTTGCCAGTTTAGAAATTAGACTGTGTGTACCAATTGAACAGAGAATGCTCTTACTGAAAACATGCTGGAAACCTGCACTGAAATAAAACTGCTATTTCAGGTCACTGCATTCCAATGCCTGAGTACATTATCACTTCATGGACATTCTGGGCACGTGACTGGTGAAACACTTAAAGGATGTATACATCTTAGTGTATTTACACGATTTTTTATTGTCCATCAGCTTTAGCTGTGCTGCTCATTGGTTTGTTAGAATTGGCAACAGTTATGCAGTTTTTAAGATACCTGTTTTATCTTAGGTTCATGAGGACGCATGACCTGGCAACTAATGGCGCTACACAGGAAACCATTCCTACTTGGGCTAACTTTCTACCATGGATTTCACACATATATGCACACACCCATTTATCAGTGAACGCTTTGAAGAATCCCCATTTCAACTATCTTGTTTGTCTCCAGGATATGAGAAGAAACTACATAACCCAATAAAAATTATCATACACTGCGAGAACCTGCAACACTCAATTCAGAAGACAGCCCATCTGGGAAGTAAACCAGAGCTGTGTGCTATCAGTGTTAACATCTGCACCACTGTGCCTTTCTAGTTTAGCTAATGAACAGTTAGGGGGTGCATTAGTAAACATTTTTCAGTGGCCTCATTTTCTTTGCCGGGTTTTCAAAATTCTAAGTTATCAGCATAGAGCAGCAGTTTGATTTTTGGTAGAGATAATGTGGTGTGGTAGTTGGCACAGAGGACCGAGCATACAATATGTTAACAAGTTGCTTCCAATGGTCTAGTGTTTGATTCACGCATCTTTCATTTCCTCGTGGTCTGTGTCTGAAGAAGTCACTTAATCGGGCAGTGCTTCCAGGCCAAGTCTGAAAAAGGTCCATGTGGATCAGTGCTCTAACCCTGTTAACAAATACACATGGAAGACAGATACAACAGACTGAAGGGTAACTTTAATAAACTGCAGAAGAACAGAAGCTGTAACACCAACCAATGAGGACTTCCTGCTAGTATGCATAATTCTATCTGACAGAGCTTCACCAGCTTTGACCTTGAACGTTCTGCCGTGCTGGAAACTTAGAAACCACTAAACATTTGCGTCTGTTCCTTGGTTCTGCATTTCAAACAGATGGTTGAGGAATCTATCAGATTTTTTAAGATGGAATAAACAGCTGCTGTTATGAGACCCTGTTCCATGCCTTTGTATGAGTTCTCATTGAAGAGAGGTAATGCTATGGAAGTACTGTGTTCCCATCTTGAAGACAAGCTGTTTTCTGAAAAAGGCAATAGTCATTGCAGTGTTTCTTTAGCTGAGAGATGGCTTTCCCAAGAATTTAGGGACAGAACAGAGAGCTAATTCAGTTTCACTTTATGTGAGGTTTTAGGGACTGCTGTAGGGATTAGAACAGTGGTGACAGGTATTCAAAAACCAGGGAGCTTAGATTTATAAAGGCATACTTTTCATATACTGACAAGGCATGCTGATTTGATGAGGATGGATCCATCCAACAGAAGTTCCCCATAGCTAGGGATGTTTTACGTCATTGGAGTTATGGCCTTAAAGCAGAATGAAGAAAACAAGTTCAGTGTGACAATTAATTGCTTTTTATGTTTTAAGCAGACATGTAAGATATTTTCTAACTGAAAAACATGAACCATTTAGTGTTTTATTAAGTAAAACATATACTCTGTGTTACAAAACTCTTGTATGTATAAAACACTTGTTGCACAAATATGAATTTGAATTCCACAATTACTGACCCAAAACTACATGAACTTTCTTATTACACACTGTGTGTGTGTGTGTGTGTGTATGAGCGTGTGCGTGTGTGTTGGTATCATGCATTCTAAGATTAATTGACACATTAGCATTGAGGAATGTTATTTTACCTGTAGTGTTTACATAAGACAACTTCTCTGCTTGTGTATTAAAGTACATGTTGTTACATCTTTACATGTTTTTCTAGCTTTGTTTCTTGTTCATGTGCAATTTATATGTTTGTAGAAAATGTACAGTTTTTGAAACATCTTCCATGAAAATTCCTTCTTTTTGATCTTAGAAAAAGATACTATGTAGAGTTTGTATTGTGGTAAGTGAAGTCCGGATTGAATCTTGCTAACTGTCCATTCAGTGCTTTGTGACTTTCTTTTAAAGTGCATTTGACGTGGGGCTTATCAACCCTTAATTAGTGAAACATTTTCTGCCTGTGATGTCTATTGATGAGAAGGAGAGGAAAGACAAATTGTAAATCAACCTGACTAGAGTGCAAATTGTTTTAGAAAATTCAGCAACTCTCTCTCTCTCTCTCTCGCTCTTCCAGTCTCAAAAAAAAAAAAATGTGTAGAGCTGTTCTAAGAAATTAGGTTAAGCATTAATGTTTTTGCTTGCCTGTGCAATAGAAAACAACAAGCTTCAGGGATCTCTGTCAGCAGGATCAGAGAGATACAGATGGGATGCAAAGAGCTCCCGAGTGGATGGTGAGGCAATGTTGACTGGGACATGATTGCACAAGAAGGAATGAAGTCAGTGGCTGACAAGGTGTGTGGGGATTGATGGATGGACAACGCTGGGAAGTGGATATGAGGATAGATGAGGGCAGAAAGGGGATTTAACACAGACAGACCAAATGAAAGACAGAGAGGAATTACCTGCTGAACTATTCCATCCCTCTCAATCCCACAGCAATTTACTTAGTGCTAACTGAACACAAAAGAATGGTTTGCATCTTTGCAGATGTTGCAAGCCATGTCAAAAAGCGGGAGATAGTTGTATTCCTCTGATGCTGTATTACCATCTGCTTGTCATGTCCACTGCCAGTTCACTGGTGCACCCCCCCTCCTCCCCGCAACACACACACACACACACACACACACACACAGTTGTTTAGTACTTACTCAGAGGATATATTTTCTCTAACATGTGGCTGATAAATTGTGTCTGATGCCCTGTTATCTGCTAAGTAATCATTTTATTTTAATAACTAGCCACTTAAAATCTATCAGCTGCTGAAAGTGACACCAGACATTACAGAAGCACTTTGTGTCCACATCCATCCCAGCACAGAACTGCATGTTGAATGAATCCTTGATTGACAGTTTCTGAATTTAAAGGGAAAACCGTTGGCATTAAATACCCCATAATGTTGCTGCTGGTGCAGCACTTGCCCTGTTTTGAAGTTTGTTGATTGTAGTATTTTTTTTAGTTTTTTTTATCTGAATAAGAGGGTTACAGCCTCAGATTTTAAAGATCTCCATGTTCATAGTTGCTGTAGGTAGAATTTTTGGGTTGTTGCAGTTTAGCTGCAGTTGTTGCAGTCTCTGTACTTACCTGCAGCTGTGACAAATGCAGTGAGTTAGTTTACTTAGCTGCATGTAGTGAGTCGTGGATGTCATGGGTGAAGCAGTGGTGTTTAGTGAACATTACAGCTTTTGTAGTATCCTGTTAGCTCTTCTTTGGTCATCCTGCATATCATTTCCAACATGTACCATTTCTTTTTGCAATGAGAGCTAAATAATGTTAACTCCACTGTTAGAGAAAAAAAAATACTGGCATCTGGAATTCAGAAATGTTAGCAAATTAACTGTGAAAGCAGCATGAGCGTTGAAATTGTTTTTCTTGTTTTTATATAATCCTCATTACTAATGATTGTGTACATAAGTAACTCAGTAAGGTTTTCTGTAACTGGTGTGCAGATGTTTTGCAGTGCTCTAGAATTTCATCATAAACTTGGCAGGAGAGCTTTAAAAATGTTATGCGAGATTCTTGGTTTTACTTTCCATAAATAAAATAAGAAATAACTTCTTGTCTATCCACTTAATTCCGTGCCTGACAGCTTTCCCACTCAGACTGGATTTAACTCTGAAGGATAGCAGACAAGCAGTAAAAGGTATCTAACTGTGAAAGGGTGATGGTTGATGTTGCTTTAGCACTGCTGGTAAGGCTCTGATCTCTGTAATCTGCTCCGCTAATGTGCCAGGTGGCTTTATGTAGCTGAGGAGCTGCCCATAATAATACCAGGCTCTTGTGTGGGCGTTCACCTGCTGCATTGTTAGTACATAATGACCTACGCATGTAGGGCATGCCGTACTGAGCAGTGTGCAGTAAGATATGTCCTACTGGCCTGCGTAAGAAGGAAGTACCCTGCTGATTTGTGCTTATAGGATATAACCAACTGACTTATGTATGTAAGATATACTCTACTGACAAGTGTGTATAGGATGCCCACTAGAATTTGTAGACCATGTGGTACTGACTAGTACATGAAGGCTGCCCATGGCTGACATGTTTATGTAGGGATGCACTGTGCAGATTTCTGCTTATACAGTGCTGGATCTGTGCATGTAGACTATCCAATACTGACCAGTGCACATAGAATACAAACACTGCTGTGGGTAGGAAGCACACTGTTCACCACGTCATGTAGGGTGCATTTTCACAGGTCCATTGGTTAATACTAGGCTATTGATCTAGAGGACCATTACTAGCCCAGCCATAATATCCCAAATTGTAGGTACCTATTGACATGACTGATTTATACCTAGTTTTGACTCTTTTAATGAGAGCTTGATGGGCCATATCCAAGGTGTATTTACAATTGTCCATCCATGTTGTACTTAAAAAGGGTCAAGGAGCTACTTTGCTTTATATCCAGAGGAAGTCTATTTTATAAATGAGGTATTGTCTGGGATGTATATGTTAATCTCGCTAGAAGATCCTATTTATGCTTCAGTGGAATGGGCTATTACTACTTTATTATAGGCCTGATGAAGGAGGATTTGAGAGGGTTGATAGGTTTCATCGATCTGGAAGAAATACCCCTTGTAATTAGTCTGGCTAGGTAAAAGGATTTCCTAACAACAGTGGATACATTGAGATCGAGGGATAGTTCAATATCAGCAAAAGTGCCCAGGTCCATAAAAACTGAGTCAACTTTCAAACGAATGTCCCTATGTGGTAGGTGCAGGGGTGCCCAATTTTGGAAAATAATACAATGGATTTTTTGGCATATAGTTTTATGCTTTGTACCAGGCACAGCTTGCTGGTGTGTGTTAGTCTCTTCTGAAGAATCTAGAAGTCAGATAGGGAGTAAATGACAGTTCCAAGTTTACACTTATCTGCAGATGTGGTCAGCTATAGCCCATTAATACTAGCCTTTACATCAGAGAAGTAAACACCAAACAGCTGTGGTCCTAGAACCGGTCCCTGGGTGACACCAACTGGTACTTCATCTTTTCGAAGGGAACATTACTCCTACACGAATAGATTGGGTTCTGTCTGTTAGCTTATTGATAAAGCCAGAATGTGGGATGGTATCAAAGGTCTTAGCTAGATCCATGTATAGAGCGTGAACAGATTTGCTTGAGTCCAATGCATCACTGATTTTCTCAAATAACCCCACCTGGTTCAGGAGACAAGGTCTGTCTTTAGCAAACCCAAACTGGTTTGTGTCCAGAGCTTGTAGACTGCCAATGTCTTTAATACATTTCATAATGTGTTCCATTGCTTTGTAGATAAAGCTGGTCAGGCTTATAGGTCTGTACTTTCCTGAATCAGTAGTGGATGCTCCCCTGTGACAGTTATTGTTCCTCCGCCATGAATCCATTGTAGAAGCTGAGTTTGAATAGGCTTAATAGAGAGTCTACAACCATCTAGTGCTTTCAAGACAACAACCTATCAACATTATCAGGGCCCATGGAGCTAGCTAGTGGTTTTGGTCTTGGAGAGAGCATTCCGGACTTGTTCACAGATGAACAGAGAGAGATGGTTTGAGAGTGCTAATAAGCCGGGAGAGTTAGGAGAGTAAAGTTAGAGCTAAACTAGTCTGCTCATATGTATCAAGGGATAAGTAAGTGTTATGTATTAGTTAGGAGAGGAAAGTTAGAGCTAAACTTGTCTGCTCATATGTATCAAGGGATAAGTAAGTGTTATGTATTAGTTAGGAGAGTAAAGTTAGATAAACTAGTCTGCTCATATGTATCAAGGGATAAGTAAGTGTTATGTATTAGTTAGGAGAGTAAAGTTAGAGCTAAACTAGTCTTCTCATATGTATCAGGGGATAAGTAAGTGTTATGTATTAGTTAGGAGAGTAAAGTTGGAGCTAAACTAGTGTGCTCATATGTATCAGGGGATAAGTAAGTGCTATGTATTAGTTTGAGCATTTCTGGGCATTACCGCCAAGGTCTCTCACATAGCTGAAGAAAGCTTTTTGATTGTGCTTAGCAGAGGTAGCAGTTCTCGGTATACCTACTTTTGGAGGTTTTGATTTTGTTTCTGGATGCTTTGTTGATCTAAACCTAAGTTTAAAGCTAAAGGTTTAAAGTCTATTAGACATGTTCTGTAGCATCTTTGTTTTACAATTCATTTAATTCTCAATTATACTCCTCGTGTTAAAGTTGCAAGTGATTTTGCAAAAGATAAATATTAGTGTCTGTCTGACATTACAGTTTCACTGTTTACTCAGTTTTTCTCTATAACCTTGACCCATAATGATGTCACAGTAGGTATTGGCCAGCGGTTTACATACAGTTGCAAAACATTATGGGTAATCAAAACAACTTCTTTAGAAGAGCAGATACTTACTTAAATTGTGGTTTCACTACTGCGTTATTTTGTGTGTTAAATTTCAATGTAAGGTCTTCCACCTGCAAGATTTAGTTAATAACGTGAGACATGCCTACTGATGAATTTAGCATGGAAATACAGCAGCCTATACACTAGTTTATGTAGTGAAGCATTGTGGGTTCAGTCTTTCTTGATGTCATGGTAGGGGTTTTCAGCACCAAGAAAAATTTTCAGTGAGCTGCCCTTATCAATACAGTAAAATGCAAAAACAACACACTTTTTGCATCAAAAGCTATAAAGTTTTATATTATGTACGGTGCTTTACTTGCACGTCATTCAGAATGTGATCAGTAAACTTTAAATTCTTCTTTTTCTTAGAACACTTTTTTACGCACATGGATGTATATGTGTGTGCACACCATCGTTTAAATCTTTGCCTTCATGTTTCTGAAATTGAAGAACAAACATTCTCAGTTTAGTGCAGAGCACTAAGGCTATGGACTGTTCATTTTGTAGTACTGCAATTTTAGCTTTGCTTCCACTGGTCTCTTTTTGTTTAAGTCAGAGCAAATCACTTCATCAAATAGTCCTTCTGGGTGACCTCGGAAAAGAAGACTTGGGTCTAGTGGGTTTACCCAGGTAATAAACAAATCTCTGAAACTGGTAGCAGAACCAGAACAGGTCATCTTTCCTACCGGTGTTTGGATGACCGATGACTAACATTAGAAGTGCTGCT
>NC_056748.1:37221717-37254217 GCF_019279795.1 Protopterus annectens
ACTCTACATCCTTGACACAGAAAGTGGTAGCATCAACCCACTATTCTAACTGATCAGTTAATTAGTGCAATATTTTGTTTTTTCTGTAACAAGAAACTCTAATCTCTGACACTGTTCAATTATTGCAACAGTATGTGATTTACAAGGGTCAGGGCAGCTGCAATAGCATCCTGTAAAATGAGGGACAGACAGCTAAAAGGGATGGGTGTGTGTCGATGTGGAGGGAGGCTTTAGGACAAAGGCAGGGGGAACACTAGACCACATCAGGGAGAATTTTTAAAGTACTACTTGGAATCACTTAAAATGTTTACAGTACAACACTCCTTGCATCATGATGCATGTTACATACACCAGCAGAATAAAACCCTTAATGTCTTGCATTATTGACTGATTGTAAGAATGATCTATGATGGGTTAAAAAGAATAAAAAACAGAAATCAGGGACATTCTGCCAAGTCAGGGACAGGTAAGAGGTATGTTTGTGTGTGTGTGTGTGTGTGTGTGTGTGTGTGTGTGTGTGTGTGGGGGTAGTAAATAGGGGTGCCAGGACCAACGCGATGAATGGGCTGTTAGTGTTTACTGCTGCAGGACTGTCCTGATTTGCACTCATGGCAGTTATGGGCAGCTCACGGACACGCAGATTAACCAATAAGGAGAGGTTATTCCTCTTTGTGGCTAATGTGTCTCTGAATTAACAAAGTCACACATTGTGGGAACATCCCCTTTTGTTACAGCTGTTACCAGCAGTGGTTAGTTTCTTTCTGAATCCATGGCAATGTTTAGCATGTATCTTCTCTTAATATTTTCTTGTTGTTACTTAATTTAATGCTGCAGACATTCTTCAGAGCATAATGCTTCACAGTAACCTTTCCTAATGTATACCATTTCAGCTTCTCTTTCCACTTTACCATCGTTTAGTTTCACCAGCTGTATCTTGAGCATTTATTTTTTGGTGTTTGCTTAAGGTGTGTCTGTATACATATACACATCTATCCTGACAAAGGACGCTGATGAATAGGTGTGATAAAAGTATTTCTCAGACATACACGCATTTATTCATCACCACTCTGTGTACACCAACACCATCAACATTCTTATCACCACTGATTGAATGTTGTCAATCAATATATCACAGCTGTGTTCAAACACACTCAAATAAGGAAACTTCATGCACTGTAAACACAAAATTACCCATTCAAAACCACAAAAATATCTGGCAGTCAGCGCAAAGGATTAACATCTTGAGCTGTTAGTAAGCTGCTTCCTGTAGTCAAGGGTTCAGGGTTCAATCCCTTCTACTGTCCACCTCCATTTACCTACTGTGTGACTGAGAAACTCACTTTAACAGACAGTACTTCTAGCCCTCCCCATGAAAAGGGATATTTGTGTGCAGTGAGCTAATAAATAACTACACTCACATAAACAAATTCTCTGAAATTAAAATGGACCTGTAAATGAAATTCTTTATTGAGTAACATTTAACTCTCTAATACTCATAACTAAAGTATAAATCTAACTATAATTCTGTACTGTCTCACTGCTTTATATTGTCTGAGTTATCAAATGATTCAATAATTCAGAGGTCCAGGCAAAAACAAAAGGCCTGTGGCTGACCAAGTTTGTGGATGACTGTAAGTTGGGTTCTGTCATTGACTCCCCAAATGGTGTTAACGTACTATAAGAGGGTTTCACAGCAACAAATGACTGGTGCCAAAGTCATGGTCTTAAGTTAAACACAAAAAAAAAAGTGTTATCATACCATTTGGCAAAAACACGGCCCCTACTGATTACATCAACCGCAACCCCTAAGCACACAACCTGTGGTGAGAGACCTGGGTACACAGGTTGACAACAATCTCACATTTGACCATCGTGTAGCAGCAGTGGTCAGAAAAGCCTTTTACATGGTTCATCTCATAAGTAAAGGGATTGCATCTAGAAAAAAGGAGGTTATTACCTCTCTGTACTCCTCCCTCATTAAGCCAATAATTTAGTACAAATACCTTGTTTGGTATGTACCTCTCCAAACACCTACACCAACTGGAAAGGCCACAAAAATACCTCACAAAGAGAATCCATGGCCTCCAACACCTGTCCTATATGGACAGGCTCAAATCACTCGCCTAGAAGGCACTCTCAGACACTGCTCTACTAGAGATGCTCCATATCCATAAGTCTTAACTCCTCTTGCATTACCCAATTGAATGGCCTAAATCTAATATGTGACATTAACAAAACCTGCTGGAGAGACAGGTTTGTCTCCCAGAGGCTGCCCCTATCTCTGGAAAACTCCCCTTACACGTCAAACAAAGTACGTCGCTACCCCCCTTCATGCGCAGCCTTGATGAATGGATGGGGTAGATCATAGTGTAAAATGTGTGCTGTATCTTTAAGAAGCATGAGAGGGCAGTACCTGCGCGTTTATATTCCACACGTGCAAAACCCTAGGAGCAGTGCGAGAGAGCATGCATGATGACAGTTAATTGTTTGTGTATAAGTTACTTAATTTAGAGTCAATAGTCATCAATAGTGATGTGTTTGTATGAAATAAAGGTGTTTGAACAGAACCCACGAAGAGTCTTTATTCATGTCCTAGACACGAAAGTGACATGGTGTCAGAATCGGGAAGAAAGAGAGAAGAATATTTGGAGCCATGAGGTGCAAAGAAGGCAGTGAAGGTAAAACCGAGAGAAAAGTGCACAAACATAGCCAGAAAGAGTCAAAGGTAATGAGAAATAGCACAGACTATTTATTTGATACAAAAGACAATAAAGGGGCATTACAAGGGCACAGACTGCATTATCAGGCAAGCAGAAAGTACAAAATGTTTACTAACTAAAGAAAATGTTTAAGATAAAAGTATTCCATGAAACGATTAACTGTAAACCAAAACGAGTGTGTTTAAAGTAAAACAAGTGTGTTCAAGGCAAGGATGGGCATGTTTAGAGTAAAACAAGCACAAGAAAAGTATATTGGGCGCGAAAAGGGCTTGAATGAGCAAAACAAATATAATAAAGAAAAATAAATGGCACATTAAACAAATTATAACAAGGCGACTGTATGTGTTTTGGCAAAGTGCTGTGTTTGGGCATAACTGCGACTTTGTATTGTAGCAATGACATAACTACAGCTATTCGAAGTATTTCAAAGTGTGGAAAAGTGCTTGCAGTGTGTGCTTATTTCTGTGCATGTATTTTGAAGAGTTTATTGTTTGCAAAGTGCAACTACTTCGCGTAATACAGTCAAAGTATAGCCATTTCGAAAAGTTTCTTGTACTGGATGTGTCTAGTCGCAAAGTGTTGCCATTACAGAGTGTTTCTTGTACTATAAAGAATTGCCTAGTAAGGTATCGCCATTTTGGGGACATTTCAGTGTGCTGTATGCAGTTACTCGCAAAGTGCAATTACTTTAACGTTATTGAGTTTCAGGCAACAGATGTTCTATTTATTTACATTGTGCAGTTATTACCATATTTCTTACACTGATAAGAGGTGTTTTCTTGCAAAAGACAACATTACAAAAGTATTAGAGTGCTCATGAATTATTCGGTCGCATCGTAAAATTCTCAAATGTTTCTTAAAATGATGATAAATTACTTTAGTAGATGATGGTAAATGACTTTAGCATTTTTGCCCTTACCACGACATTACAAAAGTACCAAAACGCCCAAGAAGTGAATTTTAAAAAGTCCAATTATTCGAAAGTACTACGAGTTTGTTTATTCGCATAATTCCGAAAAGCCCAACAAAGGTACAAGTTCAGAGTACAGAGGCATTGGACAATTACTGGCATTAGTTCTGGCATATGTGCATGTGTGTACGTTTATGCTTATTTGTAAAACCCTTGCTGGTATGTGTTAATATGGCAGATGGATTTTGAAAACCCCTACAACTTGTATTTGATCAGAATATTGAAGAGAACTGGAGAATATTTGAGCAAGACTACAATATTTTTATACAAGCAGCTTATGCAGATAGAGATGCATGCACAAGGGCATTCACTTTGCTAAACCTAGCTGGGTTAGATGCCGGAAAGAGATTGTTCATGTGTGTATGCAACAGCAATATATGAAGGAGAAGGTGCAGACCGCCATATTATTGTACAAGCTGAATCATGGGAAGACCTTGAGTGTTTGAAGCTCAAGTTCAGAGAAATGTGTATCCCCTCAGATGAATATTACATTAGAGAGGCATTTATTTTACACAAGAGATCAGAAACCAGGGGAAACATTTGCAGCTTATATAACTGACTTGAGAAACAGAGCATGTGGTTTGGTGTTGGTTTGGTGATTTAAAAGATGAGCTGATAAAGGACATGGTATTAACAGTGCTGCTGTGAGAAAGATACTACTTTGTGACAGTGATTTAACATTGAGCAAGGCCATAGAGATTTGTCAATTCCATGAGGTGACAGAGAAACACACAAGTATGCTTATGAGTGACAAGAGCATGGCTTCAGTTGGTTCCAGAGCACATGTAGATAGTATGCAACAGGTGGCAAACAAGAGCAGGCCTAAGCATGTGGCAGCTACAGAGTTTCCAAAGAAGGCACACAGCTTTCCAGAAAGTTCTAAGAAAGGAGCTTACGCCAGCTCAGTGCAGTACAAGCACAAATCAGCAAAAACCCAAATCAAGCTTCATTGTTAACTGTCACAATTGTCGTGCGAATTATGAGTCTTAAAGAGAGAAATGCTTAGCATGTGGTCAGCAATGTCATAAGAATAAAAAATGGAATCATTTCCAAAAGTTTTGGAAATCAAGTAAGCCTCACACAGTTGTAAAGAAAGGTCATTGATCAAGTAGAGCTGAAGCAGTCAGCTTTTTATGTAGATGGTGTATCAGTGCTTGTTGAAAGAGTTGATGCAGTGAACTTATTAACAAGAAGTGAAGTATTTTGTACTGTCCGGATTAATGGAAAATCCAATGAGCTCAAAGTAGACACTGGTTCAGAGTGTAATGTTTTATCAGCAGACACATTTGGTAGAGTGAGAACTAACGAACAACTCAATGTAAGCAGCAGTGCAAGACTTGTTACTTATGGAGGTGAAGAGATTCAAACCCCAGGCTCAGTGATGCTTTCCTGTTACTTGGCAGAGAACTGTTACAACTCGTTATTCTATGTAGTCTGAAGACCAGTGCATTCTCTATTGGGTCTCAAAGATAATGAATCTGCTTTCTTATAGGTTCATAGGTTGGTACTAGGCTATCAGCCCTAGGGCCTATACAAGCCTAGCCATAACAATTCCCTGGCTATTTCTTCCCACACTATTTACTTCCCTGGCCCCTGTCTAGCAGGGCGACTGACGTGATCCCCGGGATGAATTTCCTTTCTCCCATCCAATCGTCAAGGTTCCTTTTGAAGAGGGCCAAAGAGGCACTCTGCTTGACATGTATGGGCAATCTATTCCAGAGTCTGGGGAGTCTCTGGGTCAGGAACCTATCCCTCCAGCATGTTTTGTTTATTGTGATGACAAGGTTTAGATCCTTGGAGCGTGTGGCTCTGAGGGATTGGGATTTCTTTAAGTGTAGCATGTCCAACAGCTCTGGGTTTGACATGGCCTTGTATGTTAAGCAAAGATCGCCTCTGAGTAGACGATATGCGACAGAGCATAGCTGGAGTTTTTTAAGGCGATCAGCATAGGGCATCTGCTTTAGGCCTGTGATTCTTTTAGTGAGGTATTTCTGCGGCCTTTCCAGTTGTTGCAGATGTCTTGAGAGGTACATACCAAATGGGGCATTGTATTCTATAATGGGTCTAATGAGGGATGAGTACAGTGGGTCAATGACCTCCTTTTTTCTGGATGAAAAGCCCTTAGTGATGAGGTATGCCACATAGAAGGATTTCCTGACTGTTGTGGCGATGTGGTTATCGAAGGTGAGACCACTGTCCACCTGTGTCCCTAAGTCTCTTATCAAACTTTCGGAGTTTAGTGTACTGCCACCTATATGGTAATTCACAGATACATGTTTTTTCCCAAAGGGGATAACTATACATTTCTTGGCATTGAGCTTGAGCCCATGGCTCTGGCACCAAGCATCTGTTTCTGTAAGGCCCTTTTGTAGAGTATCCACATCATTTGGGGGTTCAATAATGGCTCCCAGTTTGCAGTCATCTGCAAACTTTGTTATCCAGAGTCCCTTAGTGTTGGCTTGTACTTCAGAGAAGTAGATGCCAAACAAGAGCGGTCCCAGGACTGAACCCTGAGGTTCTCCACTTGTCACTTGTCTGGAGCTGGATTTGGAGTCTGCTACTTTTACAGTGTGGGTTCTATCAGTAAGCCAGTTAGCAACCCATTGGGTGACGTAGGGATTAATGCCCAGCTTAGTAAGTTTATCTATGATTCCAGAGTGGGGGATGGTGTCAAAGGCCTTGGCAAGGTCTAGATAGGTTGTGTGGACCACCTTACCCTTGTCCATGGCTCTGGAGACTGATTCGAAGAAGTAAATCAAGTTCAGGAGACAAGATCGGCCCTTCACGAACCCAAACTGGGTGGGGTCCAGTGTTTGAAGGTTGCCTAAAGAAGTCCATCACATAATTGCATTTCTGAGTTTCAGTTTTTCAGAAGCCATTTTCTGAGTATGCTGATGATTTTGATGACAACTTAGGCAAATTTCCAGTTGTGCATTCCATGAAGTTAGACCCAGAGGTCACCCCAGTAGTCAGACCAGCAAGAAGAGTTCCAATAGCCATGCAAGATAAAGTTGAAGCTCAGTTGGATAAAATGGTGCAGCAAGGTGTGATTTGTCCAGTCATAGAACTAATGGAATGGATGTCGTCCATGGTAGCCACTCACAAAAAAGGCTTAGACAAAATCAGAATATGCATAGACCCAAGAGATTAGAACAAAGCACTAAAAATGCTATCATCCATTGCGCACAGTTGAAGAGGTTACAGCTCTAATACCGAATGCCACTGTACTTTCTGTTTTGGATGCAAGAGTTTGATTCCTAAGGGTGCCATTTGGAATAAATTCTGCAAGTGAAGTCTTCCAGCCTGCATTGGAGCAATTTCTTTTGGGTTATCCTTGTGCCATAATAGTATACGATCTATTGGATGAAGGCAATGGTGAAGCAGAGCATGACATAAACCTAAAGAAAGTTCTAGACAGAGCACATGAAATAAACTTGAAGCTCAACCCTCCGAAGTACAAATTCAGACGTCCAGAAGTTATGTACTTAGGACATTTGTTTACGAGTACAGGCTTGAGACTAGACCCAACCAAACAAAGCAGCTATTCTTGTAATGTCAAAACCGGATAATGTGCAAGCTTTACAGTGTTTTCTGGGCATGGTTAACTATTTAAGCAAATTTATACCAATCTTCAGTGAGTTGACAGCATCTTTAAGAGAGCTCACACAAAAATGTTGTATGGTCATGGTTGGAACAACACCAGAAGGCATTTGAGAACCTCAAGCAGAAAATTACCACCTCACCTACGTTAAGATACTATAATGTGAATAAACCAGTCACTCTTTCATGTGATTCTTCAAAATTTGGTCTTGGCACAGTTATACTTCAGGAGGGCAGACCAGTAGCCTATGCATCTAGAACACTAACCCAAACTGAGATGCAGTGTGCTCAAATTGAGAAGGAGCTTTTGGCAATAGTATCTGCGTGTTCCAAGTTTCACAATTATATTTGTGGTCGAGCTATTCAGATTGAAACTGACCATCAACCTCTAGTTACTATTCTGAAGAAGCCTATGCATTCCGTTCCAGCGAGATTACAAAGAATGATGCTCAAATTGCAAAAGTACAATTTCAAAATCGTCTACACTAAAAGCAAATTGCTGTATCTGGCTGATACTTTATCCACATCTCCCAGGATTACAACAGAACAACTCAACGCAGAGACTTTTAACTTTGATGTGATGTCAGTGCGTAATTTTTCCACCACCAGACTTGATGGGTTAAGAGATCACATTCAGACTGATCCAATTTTACAGAAGCTCAATCACTATATTAATGTTGGATGGCTGTCAAAGCAATCTAGTGTATCACCTGAAGTGCAAATGTGTTTAACTTACAGAGATGAATTGTTGATGGAAGTTGGAATTATTTTCAAAGGTCCTAAAATTGTTGTTCCTGCTTCCTTACGATGTGAATATATCCAGATTTTGGATCATGGTCACACAGGGGTCCAAATCCACTAAGAGAAGAGCATGAGAATTAGTATTTTGGCCTTCATTACTGAAAGACATTGATAATATACTTTCTACTTGTTCAGTATGCAATAGTATTAAATCGCATTTGTAAAGAGAACCATTTCAGCTAAGTCCAATTCTTGAACTGCCTTAGTCTACTGTAGCAACTGATATATTTGAGTGGAACAATCAACACTACTTAGTTCTGATGGACTCTTATTCGAATTGGTTTGAGATTGATCTGTTACCTAATGTAACCTCAACTGCTGTAATTACTAAGTTGAAACATCATTTCTCAGTTCATGGTAGTCCACAAAAACATTTTCTGACAGTGGTACTCAATTTACTAGCCAGTTGTTTCAGAAATTTGCAAAAGAATGGGACTTTGTACATATCACTAGTAGTCCTGAACATCCTCAGTCCAGTGGTCTAGCTGAACGAGCAGTACAGAGTGCAAAGCAATTACTTGAAAGGTCAAAGCTTGACAATACTGATCCATTCTTGAATTTGTTTCTTCTCAGAAACATACCCAGTGATGATATTCTTGGCTTACTTGCTCAAAGACTACTTTCCAGACTAGAAGTACGCTACCTATTTTTCAAGTTTGTTGCAGCCTAAATCTAAGAACACTAAAACTATCAACGCTCAATTGCTTAAGAAACGTAATATCCAGAAATCTAATTACGACAGATCGAGTAGATTACTTCATCTGTTGAGGGAAGGAGAGACGGTACAAATCCAGACAACAAAAGGATCAAATAGGACAGATTACAGGCATCTATGCCAAGCCGTGATATTACTTGGTAAATTCTGAAGGTATGGAGTATAGGAGGAATCGCAGACATAGGTTCATAGGTTAGTACTAGGCTTTTAGCCCTAGGGCCTATACAAGCCTAGCCATAACAATTCCGTGGCTATTTCTTCCCACAATATGTACTTCCCTGGACCCCTGTCTGGCAGGGTGACTGACGTGATCCCCGGGGTGAATTTCCTATCTCCCATCCAATCGTCCAGGTTCCTTTTGATGATGGCCAAAGAGGCGTTCTGCTTGACATGTGTGGCCAGTCTATTCCAGAGTCTGGGGAGTCTCTGGGTCAGGAACCTATCCCTCCAGCATGTTTTGTTCATTGTGATGACAAGGTTTAGATCTCTGGAGCATGTGGCTCTGAGGAATTTGGATTTCTTTAAGTGTAGCATGTCCAACAGCTCTGGGTTTGACATGGCCTTGTATGTTAAGCAGAGATCGCCTCTGATTAGACGATATGTGAAAGAGTATAGCTGGAGTTTTTTTAGATGGTCAGCATAGGGCATCTGCTTTAGGCCTGTGATTCTTTTAGTGAGGTATTTCTGCGGCCTTTCCAGTTGTTGCAGATGTCTTGAGAGGTACATACCAAATGGGACGTTGTATTCTGTAATGAGTGTAATGAGGGATGAGTGCAGTGAGACAATGACCTCCTTTTTTCTGGATGAAAAGCCGTTAGTGATGAGGTGTGCACATAGAAGGATTTCCTGACTGTTGTGGCAATGTGTTTATTGAAGGTGAGACCACTGTCCACCTTTGTCCACAAGTTTCTTATCACACTTTCGGTGTTTAGTGTACTGCCACCTATGTGGTAATTCACGGGTACATTTCCCAAAGGGGATAACTATATATTTCTTGGCAATGAGCTTGAGCCCATAGCTCTGGTACCAAGCATCTCTTTCTGTAAGACCCTTTTGATCTTCTTCCTGCGCCAGAATCATCATCATTGCAATCACAACATTTTTCTGTGATGCGGATTCTAAATCGAAGAGTGAGTCAAACACTGTTTCCAGACCAGAATGTGTTCAAAATTTTGACTCCATTCAAGAAAGTGATTCGAACATTCCACAGGTTAATCACTTTACAGAAACTGTCCCACTTGCTAAATCTAATACCCAGTTTTATGTCACACGCTATGGACGAGTATCTAAGCCTAGTGTGAGATACGCAGCAACGTGGACTTCATTCTATATACATGTATGTTTAAATATTCTATAATGCATGACTAAAGATACCTGTGATTTCTGCATGCCGAATAGTCTCATAACAATTGCACAATATATTTCTCAAAGAGGGAGGATGTAGATCAGAGTGTAAAATGTGTGCTATATCTTTAAGAGGCACGTGAGGCTGTATGTGCACATATATATTCCACATGTGCAAACCCCTAGTTCCATTCTGAAGGAGCTGAGAGAGAGAGAGAGCATGCATGATCACAATTATTAGTTTGTATATAAGTTACTTAAGTTAGAGTCATTAGTCATCAACAGTAATGTGTTTGTATGAAATAAAGCTGCTTGAACAGAACCCACAAAGACTCTGTTCGTGTCCTAGACACGAAAGTGACAGATCGAAAACCACACATTTCTCCCAGGGGTTCCACCTCTGTCCGTCATTGACAGGGGCAACAGGTTCTGATTGAGGTTTCTTTTTTGGGGATAAACTCTTGGCTAGGCTTGTAAAGGCCCCAGGGTCATTAGCCTAGTAATCTCCTATGATCTTCTGGTCCTATGCATGTCCCTCCTTGGTCTGTTTGGATTTTTCTTGTGTGCTGTGGTTTTCTACCACATACCGTTGGCTTGCTGTTAGGCAAACTGACAGTCCTGTCAGTTACCCGTGGAAAGGTCTTTGTGTGTGTGCGTGTGTGTGGTGATTGTAGTTTCTGCAATGTACTGGTATCAACTCTGGGATTTATTTGTCCTTTGCATTGGTGCCATTGCTTACCCAAGTATGATTAAGTGTCATGGCCCACACATTCATGGGGTTTAGTACCAACTTGGATGGATCCCAATCTGTCTTCCTTATTTTCCAGTGTTCATTTTGTCACCTCTTCCACTAGGTGGATATTGATAGGCTAGAAAATGTTTTGTGGTTGCTTGTGATAGGTGCCCCTCCAATTATTTTCCTATTGGCTCATTCATGTTGTAGGTAGACCTCGTTTTCTTTTTGTATATCTGTCCCCACTGGATGGATCTAAGCAAATGCTTATCTCCCATTGGGTATTCTGCTTAACGGATTATTTTAATTAGTTGATTCATTTTTTACTGTTATTGGTTTGTTCATATTATGAATAAGTTTTCTTCTTTTCTTATGGTAATCCATTCTGTCAGCTTCTCCTAACTGTTCAAAACACTGATTTAGTCTGTGGTCTCTAGACTAATTAAAAATTCCAACACAGAGTGGCTCATCAACAAAGAACTGAAAACATTAATGCAAGAACAAGATGAAACCTGTAAAACTGATCCCTGAACCAAGAATACACAACAGATGAACTAGAGAGAAATGCCAGTTGACTGCAGTTTCATCCTTACATCCAAAGGAGATCTGTTTGAAAGAATTGTTTACACCCAGCTGTTTGTACATGTTTCCAGATAAGAACTGGAGCTCAGAGTTTCATGGTTTTACGAGACGGCATAGCACCGTTACACTGTTCTCGAGTTTACCAGCAATGCAGTAACCATTGTTGGTACTAGGCATCTCACAGATTAGACACATTTTTAACATAAAAAAATAAAATAATGGCCTTCTAAGGAATTTTTTTGTTCAGATAGAAAAACCTGACTTTGTATATGGCTCGTTAAAGTTCATAGGTTAGTACTAAGCTAACTGCCCTTGCAAGCCATTTTAAGCCTAGCTAATTATCCCTTGTGAGACTCAAACCCTGCACCTTGTGTTTGTAAGGCAAACACCTTAACCATTAGGCCACCTCCCTACCCCACTGGATGGATCTAAGCAAATTAATTCTTTGTTGCACAAGTCAGCATTGGTCAGGGTACATAGCTATTTCTGTGCTGGTTGGTCATGTCTGGAGTGTCACCAAGACCAGTTCTGGAGGAACTTTCTGAGCTGCTGGTTGGATTCTGTAGAAGATGGCCTTGTTCTTCTTTGAGCCTGTCTGCAGCCAGAATTCCCTTCATACTGAATACAAAAAAAAAAAAAAAAAAAAAAATTAAAAGAAATGGTTAACACAGACACTATGCCTTTTGGCTTCTTTCAAGGTTGTCCTGTACCACACCTTCTAATGTTTGTGACTGCGCCTGATATCTGGTTATATATTTGACAAGCACCTAGGGATCTGTTTTCAAGTTTGTGTCTCAAGCCAGCTGGATTGTGCATAAAGTCTCTGATCATCTTGTAGGTTCATATACACTTACCTGGCTATTGGCACAGAGGTTAGGGTTCTAAGCTGTAGTTCCTGTGGTACAGGGTTTGATTCCCACAGCTTTCATTGCCTGCTGTGTGACTTTGAGCAAGTCACCTAACCGGACTTTGCTCCAGGGTTGCCCCTGAAAAGGGATTACATCCATTGGACCTTCCTGGTTAACAAGTGGGTATTTATTTATCTGCGAGTATCTTAAGCCTAGACTGACATTCCCGTTATAGTTTCTAGCCCTTTTATTTTGCATACAAATAACCCCGAGGTGGGACATTTATATGTTAACAGTATCGGTGAGAGAGACAGGGTGCTAAATCAGTGGTGGATTTGTGTTTGCGATTCCATCTGTTTCGCTTACTTTGAATAGAATAAGAGACGTACTTTGCTTTACGTGGACTGGAAAATGATTCCATCGCAGCTAGATTCTCTGTGATGCATACCTGTTCCTCCAAGGTGTTTTGTTTATTTTGTTTAAGAGATTGAGATCCCTTGAGCAGATGTTTAGGATAACACTGAACTTATGAATATGTTATATAGCTGACAGGCAGGGTTTGTTAAAGCTTTATGTGTGAGGCAGATGTCACCTTTCAGTAGTTTGCATGATACCAAAAAGAGAGACAAGGCATTGAGATGGTCTGCGTAGTTTTTACGATTTAGACCCTTAACTTTTTGAGTGAGAAAAGTGTTGTGGTTGTTCCAGTTGTGACAAGTGTTTGGACAGGTTCATAGGTGAATACTAGGCCCTTGCGGCACATTTTAGGCCCAGTTGATTATCCCATTAGTTCAAATTACTGTTACCCAATTCCAGGGGCTATATTTATAATACTGTTCATAGGATAGTAATTAGTTATGGGTGAGATGGTGATTACCTCTAGGGTAATACCATTAAATATTTGTAGGTACCATATTGTAGGAAGAGCGTTTGGATGCTGCCTTTGTCCATATGTAGTACACAATGCAGTCTTGGAGTAAATTTCCTCATTTCCATCCATAAATCCAGATTGTACTTGAGTAGGGTCAGGGATGAACTATGCTTTACATGGATGGGGAGTCTGGAGTGTTAGGATGTTCCTTATGGATTAATTCCATGGCAAGTCTTCCTGGTCTTTACAAGCGAGTCTGGTTAGACTTATGGGTTGGTAGATGGATGGCCCTCCCTTGTGCAGGCATATGACCTTTGCTGTCCTCCAATGACTTAGTACAAGGCCTCTGTGGAGGCTGAAGTTGAACAGCACTATTAGAGGCATAGATAAATCATGCTTCATGCTCTTTAAGGATACTTCCTGGGATAATGTCAGGGCTCATTGACGCAGTGCTCCAGGCCTTTTACAGTGCTTTCAGGACATGGTCGTATTTTAAAGCTGGGGATTATCTGTTACTAGAATTTCTTTTGAGTTAATAGGGGTTGATGAAGGGATGAAGTTAGAGCTGAACTTGTTGGTCAGTAGGTTTGCTGTGTCATCATCTTCAGTGTAGGTGATGTCACTCTCAATCAGCTCAGCACATTGATGAGTAGAGCTATTGATATTGCAAACAGAGCTAAAAGAAGGCGTTATGGTTGTCCTTTGCTTGATGGCTATTTTTGCCTCAAACTTGGCTTTGGTGGTTTTAACTAAAATCCTGAATTGCTTATTTTAGAGATGGTGGATCTCCCTTATTTTGTTGTTAATGTTGAGGTTTCACCCAGGAGATTAGTTTTTACAGTCTGCCTTGCACTTGTTCTTACAGGGTAGAGCCGCTTCTATTCAGTTGTTGACATTCTGGTACAAAATAGAGGTATATTTTTGTGCATACTTAGCGGAGTTTACCAAGTTTGGAAGGATCTGAAACTTGCCAGAGAGTTTCATTTAGAAGTAGGAAGTTTGCCTTGGAGAAATTTCTAAAGATTCTAGAGGCTGCTGGGATCTCAGGTTTCAGTTTTATTTCAAAGGAAACAGTTTTATGGTTGAACCTGAAGGGTGCAGCACAACTCACCCATATTTGTAATGATACGGTCAAAGATGTTGTTTCTAATAGTAGGTACTCTCACTAGGTGTTCCAGAACATTTGTATTAATAATTGTTTAAACCACTTTCAAAAAATTGAGGAAAAGTACCACTAAAGACCAGGAAGCGAAACCTCCAGCACAATTTCTTTTATTCAAACAGCAGATCAATCTTGTAGCAGCAAAACAATCTCTTAGCGCCTCAGCTAAAACACAACGTGTACAGAGTAAATGCATCTAAAAATGAATTCCTTTTATATAAAAATAACTGCTAATTGATTAATTAACCAAACACTGATTCAGTAATACATTCAATTAACTTGTAAAAATGTATATAGTTTAAAGACACATACATTCAAATAAAACTTTTCCAGTTGCATTAATTATTCAGTCCTCTTGGTTGTAATGTACTATATTTAAATATAAAAATTGATGTTCTTCATGTTTCACTGTTGCAGTCATTACATTTGGGTTATCTGCTTGCAGGTAGCCCTCAGTCGGCCTGATTATCAAAGTCTTGGGTCCTGCGTCGGTTGCTGTCTCATCTTCCATGATGTCAGGGGTATAAAGCATGCAGCCGACGCCATTTTATCAGTCTTTCTTGCCATGCAGTGCCTGAAGCAGAAGCAGTTCGCAAGTGTCAGTCGGCTGACTCCCGAAATTTTTGTTGCGAGTTTCAGATCCGAAGTCTTCAACTAAGCAAAGTACCCCATTGGGGATCCTTTTTCTTGCTCTAAACCAATGTCAGTAAAAGTTAAGAATTGTATTTTTTGTGGAAAGCAAATACCTCATAAAGATTTTCATTCGTACTGCATTCCTTGCTTAGGCCCAGACCACGACGTACCTCGCTGTCGGTTTTGGGCCTTATTCAAACCTCGAAATATTCGTCGTCGGTTCATTTTCGCATCTAAATATTTTTGTACTCGGTTCAATTATCCAGAAATGGCTTCAGTGAGCCTCCCGACTACCGACATTCCTAAAAAATGCAAAGATAAAGAAAGAGACAGGCCACATAGGGCCAAAGCTGCTGACGATGCTTCTCCTAAGCTAGTCGCCAGTTCGCCGGTACTCAGTGAGGCGCTTTCGTGACCCCTGATAGCCGCTACTTCAGATTCGCAGGCCTCTACTGAGACCCATTCGGAATCCCGCGAGGTGCTTCTTCGACTGTGGAACCTGCGGATGTCTCTACCTTAGATGGGTCCGGAGCCGCTGTGCAGGCACCGGCTTCTGAGGGTGCATTCAGGCCTACTGACTGGCATATTAAACTGATGCCATCTTCTTCAAGGCCTAAAACTCGATCTATGCCTAGAAAACCAACACCCAGACTGCATGGTCAGGCCCCTATGCCTAAAAAACAAATGATAAGAATGGCTGAAGACCTTATTACTCTAATCAGGGGAAGCCACCCTTCCCCCTCTAAGAGACCTAGGACTGATTTTCCTTGTGATTCGTCTGATCAGAATTCTGAAATTTCTGTTTTCCTTGATGACCAGGATTTGCCCTTATCTACCTATGAGGATTCTGATGCAGAGGACTCCATTCCCTCTGCTTCCCCTCTAGAGGATTTTTCTTTTGGTGAAACCTTGCATACTCTTAGGGAGCATTTCTGCTGGGAAAGCCAGGATTACTCTGACTCCAAAAAGAGGCTTAAGGAACTCTTACTCCTGCCTCAACACAGGCCTTTAGCTATCCCTCCTGTACTGGACATTGTAGGTGACGCCTTCTTGGAATCTAGCCTGGCCCCTGACACTTTACCTCCTGCTCCCAGAAAACCTCAGAGGTATTACAGGGTTCCTGACTCTCACAAGTTCCTCTTTAAAAATCCTACTGTGGATCTTGACACCATTTCACAGGGACCCAAGGGCATTAAGGCTACTACTGCCAAAAATCCTACCCCCTCTGATAGAGATTCCAGGGTGCTGGATAGATGGGGTAAGAAGATATACACTTCTGCAACTTTCACCATTAGGGCTTTAAACTGCCAGTTTCATGTGTTAAAGTATCAGCAGCATATTATTGGATTGCTTAAATAGAAAAAGATGTTGATTCCTGACTGTGCTGAAAATAAAGAATTACAGGATTTAATGCATTCTACTGAACAAGTTGGAAAACATACTTTGCAATGTGGTTTTGATTCATTAGAGGCATCTTGCAGGGCTGCTGTCACTGGGTCTGTACTTAGAAGGCATAATTGGCTTAAGGAGCAATCTTTGCCAGATCATGTTAAAGCTAAATTACTGGATGCTCCCTTAAACCATGACCACCTGTTTGGCAACAAAGCAGAAGTAGTACTTAAAAAGATAGAGGAAAAAGCTAAATCTATGCAAACTGTTAAAGATTTCCTGCAAGTACAGCCTCCCAGATTTAGTAGGCATTGGCCCTCTAAGAATTGGTCCTTTCCTGACTCTTCAAGGCCTTCTCAGTCCAAACCCAGAACCAGCAGAACACCCAGGCTTCAGCCCCAGGGTGCTCACAGGACTAAGCAGTGGGGGGCTCCAATGTCGTAAGACTCCCCCTATGGTAAACTGTCTCAATGACTTAACTTTACACCTTCCAAGCCCTGCTCAACTGATTATTCCTTTAGGGATAAAGATCACCCTGCATGCAAAAAATTGGGAACTCATTACCCAGGACAAATGGGTTCTAAATATAGTTTCCTAAGGATACAGATTCCAGTTCCACTCCTTACTAACCCCAAATGGTTGGCCAGATCTACCCCCAAATCAGTGGGCAGAGGCTCAAAAGCAGATTCTCTCTCCTTTAAGCATCAGGGCTATTCAACCTGTCCCACAAGAAGAATGTGGGCAAGGTTTTTACTCACATATTTTCCTGGTACCCAGGAAAGACTATTCATGGCGTCCTTTCCTGGACCTGTCTACCCTAAACACTTTTTTGGTAATCCCAAAATTCAAAATGCTAACTCTTCATCAGCTGCTTCCTATGCTCTGCAAAAATGCCCGGTTGGCAACACTGGATTTAAAGGAAGCTATCTGCACATCCCAATAAGGGAATCTTGCAGAAGATACCTACGCTTCAGAGCAGGCTACATGCACTATCAGTTCTCTGCACTGCCCTTTGGCTTATCAACTGTGCCCAGGGTATTCACAAAGTGCCTAGCTCCAGCCATTGCATTTTGCAGGCAAAGAAATATTCAAATATACCCATACATGGATGATTGTCTAATTCAGGCAGAAAGCCAGGACATACTATTAAATCATCTGTTATTTGTAAAGAAATTGATAACTTCTCTGGGGTACACCATAAACGAAAAGAAATCAAATCTGGTACCCTGCCAACAAATTGTATTACTGGGAGCAAGCTTAAATACAACTTTCCATATGGTCTACCTCATGCCAGAGAAACAAGTTCATTTGACAGCCTACTTCAATCTACTGGCCACAAAGACCTAGCTATCTGCAAGGAAGATACTGCAAGCGCTGGGGTTCATGGCCTCTTGCATTCTACTAATTCCATATGCAAGACTACATATGAGGAAACTACAATGGTATCTAAAAAGCCTATGGTGTCAACATTCTCAGAATCTAGAATCAATGATTCCTATCATACCTTATCTAAAGATAGAGTTCCTTTGGTGGGCAGAGGCCTGCCACCAAAACAAGGGACTGCCTTTCACTCTACCCCCTGCCGCCTAAACCCTAACAACATATGCATCAGTCTATGTATGGGGGGCTCACTTGGCAGGGCAGTGCATTCAGAGCAAATGGAACCAAGTCAAATGCACCTGCGTATCAATCAAAAAGAAATGTTAGCTGTACAGAATGCTCTGACAGCCTTGAAGGACCACATTCTTCCTGGACAATTATTGGTAAAGACGGACAACACCACTGTTATGTGGTTCATAAACAAGCAGTGGGGAACCCACTCATACTCTCTCTGCACACTAGCTATGGCTCTGTGGAACACAGCCTTAAGCTACCAAGTGCACCTACAGGCTCATTCCCTGCCAGGAAAGCTAAATACACTGGCAGATGACCCAAGCAGAAATCTCATGGACCCACACGAGTGAAAACTGGAACCAAAGATATTCAACATTTTGAGAAACAAATGGGGGAGCCCAGAGATAGACCTGTTTGCCTCCCCTCAGAACTACCAATTGGACAAATTCTGCACAGGGACTCCTCACAAACAAGCTTGGAAAGTGGATGTCCAGTCCTTCACCTGGAAAAACCTATCAGTTTATGCCATTCCCCCTCTGCCTTTCCTCTCCAAAGTGCTGCTGAAGATCAAACAGGACAAACCAAGGACAATACTGATTGCACTGGACTGGCCACGCCAACACTGGTACCCCCTCTTGTGCAGTGTGTCACTGCTGGCACCATGGCACCTGCCTCAGACCCCTGCCCTGCTGTCCCAGGAAGAGGGCCAGATTCTGCACCCACAGCTTCAAACCCTAAACCTTGCAGCCTGGCTAACTACCTGACCTCTCTGTAACCATCCCTCAGTAAGCAAGTGATGGATGTCATACTGGAGACAAGGAGGCCTAGTACTAGAAAATCCTATGCTAAAAAACAGAAACAATTCTGTTTGTGGTGCCAGACTCGGGGGATAGGCACAGCAGCGCCCAATTTACCCCATATTCTTCAATACTTAACTGAGATGCTTCATAAGGGCCTTTCCTTTTTTTCCATCAAAATTCATGCCTCTGCCATTTCAGCTCATTATAATACAGAGCCACCCCTCTTCTCTCATCCACTGCTGAAGCAATTCCTCAGAGGGGCCTAAAACTTAAGACCACCCAGGAGAGCCCCAACTCCAGCCTGGGACCTTAACTTTGTATTCGAAAAACTTTCACTCTACCTCCTTTAGAGCCAGCTGCAATTGCAGAGTTAAAATTCCTTTTCTGGAAAACAGCCTTCCTCTTAGCAAGCACTTCAGCAAGAAGGGTATCTGAATTACAGGCCCTTATGGCAGTGGAGCCTTTCATCATCTTTCATGTGGACAAGGTGTTCCTCAGGACCAACCCCTCCTTTATGCCCAAGGTGGTATCCAGTGTGGCCCTTAATCAGTCCATTCATTTGCCAGCCTTCGTTTCTAATCCACAGAACAAAGGGGAACATATACTGCACTCCTTGGACGTGCACAGACAACTTAGATTTTACTTGGACAGGACAAAGCCTCTCAGGAAATATGAACAACTGCTGGTTGCATTTGCTGCAGGGGCAGAGGGGAAGGCCATTTCAAAGCAAACCATTTCTAAGTGGATAGGTCATTGCATTCATTTCTGCTATAAGCACCATGGAAAACCTACCCCACAGGGGATAAAACCACTTTCAACCAGGGCTGCATCTACCTCTACAGCCTTTCTCAGAGGTGTCCCTACCAGGGACATCCTAGAAGCTGCTACTTGTAGTTCTGTGCATACCTTCACCAAGCATTACCACTTGCCAATTTTTTTCTAAATCCAGAGCTGGTTTTGCCACAGAAGTCTTGCAGGGCCTTATAGCTGGACCTAATGCTGTCTAATTGCCTCCTCCCTTCCTTAGCTTTGGGAATCTACCCAAATGTAATGACTGCAACAGTGAAACACGAAGAACATAGTACAGTTGTGTACACTTATCATAAATGTAGATGTTCGAGTGTATTCACTGTTGCAGTCCTGGTTACCCTCACTCCAGCCCCCTGACTTCTATTGTCTATACCTCTATTCTTGCTTACTATGCTTAAAGCTCTCTGGTGTATTTTCTTTTTGTTGGAGGTGTAACCTTGTATATAATTGCTTCCCATTATGGGGGCACCTGACATCTGGGGCAAGAAAAACTGATAAAATGGCATCGGCTGCATGCTTTATACCCCTGACTACCTGACGTCATGAAAGATGAGACAGCAACCGACACAGGACCCAGGACTTTGATAATCAGGCCGACTAAGAGCTACCTGCAAGCAGATAATCCAAATGTAATGACTGCAACACTGAATACACTCGAACATCTATATTTATGGTAAGTGTACAGAACTGTAGTATTCCTTCTTTCTTAATAAATATTTTACCTTGTCCTCACTTAAAAATTCTGACTTAATTTGTTCCAAAACTGACACCTGTAAGCTACTAAAATCTCCTTGATGTATCCTGTTAAAATGTTCACCTAATGGGCTGATAACCTTATTATTTTTAATGTCCCTAACATGTTCCTTTACTCTCTCCCCTAAACTTCTCTGACTTTCTCCTATATAAAAACTCCCACAGGGACACTTAATGGCATAAATAATGCCCACACTTTCGCAGGTAAAACAACCCTGTGTTTGAAACTTCCTGCCATTTATTCTATCAAAAGGTGCCACTACATACTGACATATTGTGCAATTTCCAAATGGAGTAGTTCCACCGTAAACTGATTATTTTTTTATATTTCCACGGGTCTTCTGTAAGTACCATGGACCAATAAATCCTTCAAATTACATCCCGTTTGATAGGAGAATCTTAGCCTTGTCTCTGTGAGGGAAGAAACTTCCCTGTTTCACTATATTCCAATAGTCTCTTAATAATTTCTGCAGCTTAGTACAAAATAGTGTATATTTGGAAACATAAAATAAGATCTTATCTGGGGCACAATCTTTTTCTACTCTCTCAATCATATTAATTTGTCTTTTGCCCCTATCCTTTTTCCTGGCTCCAAATATTCTGTCGTAGCTGTTCATAGTTAAGCTCTCTTCATATCCCCTGTTTAGGAACATAGTTATTATTTTCTTAGCTTCCCTTTCAGATTCTTGTCTAGCACTGCATAATCTGTTTATTCTCAATATATCTCCATAAGGGATAGATGTCAAAGTATGTTCTGGATGACAACTTGATGCGTGTAACATATAGATGTCAAAGTATGTTCTGGATGACAACTTGATGCATGTAACATATAGATGTCAAAGTATGTTCTGGATGACAACTTGATCCGTGTAACATATAGATGTCAAAGTATGTTCTGGATGACAACTTGATGCATGTAACATATAGATGTCAAAGTATGTTCTGGATGACAACTTGATGCATGTAACATATAGATGTCAAAGTATGTTCTGGATGACAAACTTGATGCGTATAACATATAGATGTCAAAGTATGTTCTGAATGACAAACTTGATGCGTGTAACATGTAGATGTCAAAGTATGTTCTGGATGACAACTTGATGCGTGTAACATGTAGATGTCAAAGTATGTTCTGGATGACAACTTGATGCATGTAACATATAGATGTCAAAGTATGTTTTGGATGACATCTTGATGCGTGTAACATATAGATGTCAAAGTATGTTCTGGATGACAACTTGATGCGTGTAACATATAGATGTCAAAGTATGTTCTGGATGACAACTTGATGCGTGTAACATATAGATGTCAAAGTATGTTCTGGATGACAACTTGATGCGTGTAACATATAGATGTCAAAGTATGTTCTGGATGACAACTTGATGCGTGTAACATATAGATGTCAAAGTATGTTCTGGATGACAACTTGATGCGTGTAACATATAGATGTCAAAGTATGTTCTGGATGACAACTTGATCGTGTAACATATAGATGTCAAAGTATGTTCTGGATGACAACTTGATGCGTGTAACATATAGATGTCAAAGTATGTTCTGGATGACAACTTGATGCGTGTAACATATAGATGTCAAAGTATGTCTGGATGACAACTTGGTGCTTGTAACATATAGATGTCAAAGTATGTTCTGGATGACAACTTGATGCGTGTAACATATAGATGTCAAAGTATGTTCTGGATGACAACTTGATTCTTGCAACATATAGATGTCAAAGTATGTTCTGGATGACAACTTGATGCGTGTAACCTATAGTTAGGCTGTTCAAACTTACTATATATTTTTGTCTTGATCATACCATTCCCCAGGCCTTCCAGGGTGACATCTAAATAATTCACTATTTCTCCCTCCTGTAAACCATCATATTTGATTTTATATCTGCTTTCATTCAAAAATGTAATAAATGACTGTACCTCATTTTGTCCCCCTTGACATATAAATATGAGGTCATCTATGAACCTAAAATATTTTTAACATGATTCCTATAAAAGGTACTTCTGTAAATTTCAGTAAACTCAACCATAAAGAGATTTGCATACATGGGGGCGAAAGCCACCCCCATGGCTGTACCTTCCATTTGTTTATATAGGTTTCCATCGAATTCAGAAATGTTATTTGTCAAGCAAAAATATACTAACTCCTTAATATATTGAGTTCTGGGACTGTCTCCCAAAAAATAATCTAGTGCTTCCATACCATATACATGTTGTATACTTGTATAAAGGCATGTAACATCCGATACCAAAAAATACATTTCTTTCTCCCATTTGATATCCCCCATTTCTTTAGGAAATCAAAGGAGTCCTTGATATAGGATGGTACCTTAATTACTTCCTTCAATAAAAATGGTGTAGGAAACATCCTAGATTGTGAGTAAAATAACCACTTGCTGATACTACGGGGCATCCCATAGAGTTTTGCATGTTCTTGTGTATTTTTGGAACAGAGAAGAACTTAGCCATAGTACTATCTTTGCTAGAACATTTATTCATAACATCTGATATTGTCAAATAATTTATACGAGCTCCTTTATGTAATACATTTTCATATTCTCTTTTGGCCTGTTTATAAACACCCAAGTTCACTGTATTAATAATGCCCAGGAAGCTCTGTGCTTGTGCAGTAGTGGTGATGTAGGTTTCCCTGTCTATAGTTGGATAGTTAACGTCACCCAGGAAAATGGTATTTTGTTTAATGTTGAGTGACCCTAGTTCTTCTGAGTAGGTGGTGTTATCTTATGTCAGAGATGGAATGATATGACTAGCTGTACTGACGTTAACCTGAAGAAGTTCGAATACATCATGCTGCGTAACTGGCCTATATGTAAGATTCCTCCAGAGAAACATTGAAACACCTCCACCTTTTTTCCCCTGATGCATAGTAGGTGGTCTAAACGTGTGGAAGGCATTGTAGCCTTGTACAGCTGGATTACTGTCCTCCAGTTTAAGCCATATTGTTGTCACTATGCAAACATCTACTTGCTATAAGGTGAGGAGGGTTGTAGGGAGTGGGCTTTTTGTTTAGGCTCCTAGCATTGATCACTGACACCTTCATATTGTCCTTTGCTTATACAGGTATGTTGGAAGATATATCTGGGTGGTATTGCAAAGAGTTTAAGGGGGATGGAATGTCTTAGCTAATATTTCAAAAAGAGAGTACAAAGTGTTAGTCAGGATCAAATCACTTTAACTAACAGATATAGTAGACTGTCTCTGATATCCTCCCCGTGGCAGGAGTAAAGACACCGTGGTGAAGTTTCCAGTGGTTTATTCAGTTAAGCAGGTAGATGCACGAGTGTTCTTGTCCTAATACATTACATTCAACAGGTCTGGAACAGGCTGCTGTAAAAAATCTGAACAGAGATAAGACTTGCAGGATCATGAAAGCAGATAAGAGGGGTGGTGTCCTAGTCACAGGTGCAGCTTCTTATAACTACAAGATTAAGGCCATGCTTAACAGGAACAGGTTTTACAGTGTGTGATTTTAACACTGTGAATGTTGATTATAATAATTTGGGAGCAACTAAGAATGCTACATGAGGGTAATTTAATAAATGCCAAACTGTTTGACTTTTTGATCATCCTTACCACAAAATACCAAGCTTCTTTGGGATCCCAAAACATGATAACATCTCTGATCCTCCCTACAGACCAGTAGTGGCAAGTGGTGGTTCCACAACTGAGACAATGTCCATCTACCTTGATGCCCAGGTAAAATCAATGGCTGAGGTCAACAAATATTTTATTGTAGACTGTCTGTATTATCATGGCAAAATTAGAGATACTCCATTTAACAATTCCTCAAGCCTAGTCACAATAGATGTGGAAACTCTTTATACAGTACTTCCATACAGCTACTGTATTCAAGCTATAACAGAGACACATGAAGAGGATAGGAATGTATTACCAGGAGGGACAGAAGTTCTAAGAAGGTTATTGGACCTAACCCTCAGGAACAACTACTTCATGTTTAATAACAGGTTTTATAAGAAGACTACTGGAATAGCTATGGGGTTGGCCATGGCCCCAAGCCTGGCTAATGTGGCTTTTGGAAAATGGGAGGAGGAGGAGGAGGAGGCAGTGAACTGAAGCCCATATTTTCCAGTGATGAAATGCTATCTCCATTTCATTGATGACATCTTTATCATCGGGGGGGGGGGGGAACAGTGACTTTTACAACCATATCAGTAATTCCACTAACTTCTTGTGATTCATAACCTCTCACAGCAAGATCTCTACCAGCTTTTTTGGCACAACAGTATCCAAAGGCACTGAAATCAAATGCCTATCCAACAATGTGTTCAGTTGAAGAATACAGTAAAAGCATGCGTCACCAGATCACTAAGAGAAATGTTACAAAATCTCAGGGGATGAGAATTGCACGTCTCCAAACAGCTTAGAGATTTCATCACAAATCTAATCAATCTACACCAAGACTTCCTGGCTAGTGGGTACAGCAGTAGACTACTAAATTCCAACCTCAACCCCATCTGAACTTTAAAAGAGGCAGAGGACCCCATGGAAGACTCCTAGGGCTCAACAGAAACTAATACAGTGATGCACAGGAGGACAAAAGAAAAAGAAGCATGACTCACTTTTACAGTAGATTACAGAAGAGTCAGGAAGATCATAACAGACAACTGGGTGATCATTAAAGAAAATAAACAATTGGAAAAACTTATAGGTCCTCACCCTTGTTTTATTTTTAAGAGAGCCAGGAACATTAGGTACTGGGTAGCGTGCAAATTCAGACTGGAGGAGGTAAACATAGACACTGACACCTGTGGTCCCCCTTTTTGCACGTACTTCAAATATGTGAGCAACAAGGACTACTACTTTTGTCCAGTACATGGGGAAAAAATCAACAGCACTTGTTTTGGTAATTGAAACACTGCTTTTGTGATGTACCATGCACAGTGTAATGGCTGCAATTACTTTTGTGTAGGGAAAACTGAACAAATTCAAAATCAGGGTAGCACACTACCTGTCTGACATCAGACTCCAGATCCTAAAAAAACAACTAGGGAAGCACTGCTGTGATTTCCTAGACCATGGAGGTTTCCACTTCCACATCCTAGACAAGCTTACTGTGGGTCCACCTAAAGGAATCAATAACACCATCCTTGAAAAATTGGAGTTAAGCTGACAGATCAGGCTGGACGTCCGCCACCACTCTGGTCTAAACTCAAGCATTTCCATTAAAAGAGTACTCGTACTATTTTAATTAAACCATAATTCATGCAGCTAAAATACCTGTGCTGTTTAACCCAGGATTTGGACATAAAATGTTTTTTCTACTACTTATTTGGGACTTGGGCTTTCCTTTTGGTGTTAGGAGTGAGAAAAGGGGGCCAAACACTAGCTTCCTAATTTGATTGACAGCCAACACCCATACTGATTACAGCAGTGTCTTATATCATCTAACCCTGCTGTGGGCCACATGGCACCACCCACTCTCTCAGGAGATTGGTTAAGTGCCCTTCCACTTGATCCCTCCCAGCTTCAACTGCTGAATCCTACACTAAGGCACTGTACGAGCACATCCACTCATGCATGAATCGTGCCATCCCAAATAGAACCAAGATGCTCTCATCCAAAAAAAGGAAGCCAATCTGGTGGTCCCCTGTCATAAACAAACTCTACAACAAAAGGAAGAAACTGTTGCAGAAAAGAGGAAAATCCCAGGATGCAAAAAACTCCCTTACCAGCCTCAGTAAGAAACGGAGATCCCTCATAAAATCCTCCAAAGCTAGTTACGAAAATAAAATTGCCAAAGATTCCAAAGACAACCACAAGGCATTCTATAACTATGTCAAGAATCTAAATGGCAATGCTCAGATCTGCTCTGAGCTAAAACAGAATGGCATTAAATATACTGATCCCAAGGATATTGCCAATATCCTGGCAGATCGATTCAGTGCCAAATTCACCCCCCCTCTCACCCCCTAAATGGCCCATCCTAATACCCGAACATTGCCAAATTCCGGTAATAACAGCCACACAGGTAAAAAACGCACTCTCCAAAGCTAAGAATACAGCATCCATGGGACCAGATGACATCCTGGGCTGTGTACTACATGAACTACAATATGAACTGGCACCTCACCTAAATGTCATGTTTAATCATAGCCTCACATCAGGTTTCGTGCCCACTGAGTGGCGCAGAGCTACAGTTATCCCACTCCACAAGGGGGGATCCACCTTGGATCCTGGAAACTACCATCCCATCAGTCTGACAAGCCTTATCTGCAAGGCCATGGAGTGTATTATCATGGAACTTATAAACAAAGACATTGGCAACCTTCAAACACTGGACCCCACCCAGTTTGGGTTTGTGAAGGGCCAATCTTGTCTCCTGAACCTGATTGACTTCTTCGAATCAGTCTCCAGAGCCATGGACAAGGGTAAGGTGGTCCACACAGCCTATCTAGACCTTGCCAAGGCCTTTGATACCATCCCCCACTCTGGAATCATAGATAAGCTTACTAAGCTGGGCATTAATCCCTACATCACCCAATGGGTTGCTAACTGGCTTACTGATAGAACCCACACTGTAAAAGTAGCCGACTCCAAATCCAGCTCCAGAAAAGTGACAAGTGGAGTACCTCAGGGTTCAGTCCTGGGACCGCTCTTGTTTGGCATCTACTTCTCTGAAGTACAGGCCAACACTAAGGGACTCTGGCTAACAAAGTTCGCAGGTGACTGCAAACTGGGAGCCATTATTGAATCCCCAAATGATGTGGATACTCTACAAAAGGGCCTTACAGAAACAGATGCTTGGTGCCAGAGCCATGGGCTCAAGCTCAATGCCAAGAAATGTATAGTTATCCCCTTTGGGAAAAAACATGTATCTGTGAATTACCATATAGGTGGCAGTACACTAAACACCGAAAGTGTGATAAGAGACTTAGGGACACAGGTGGACAGTGGTCTCACCTTCGATAACCACATCGCCACAACAGTCAGGAAATCCTTCTATGTGGCACACCTCATCACTAAGGGCTTTTCATCCAGAAAAAAGGAGGTCATTGACCACTGTACTCATCCCTCATTAGACCCATTATAGAATACAATGCCCCGTTTGGTATGTACCTCTCAAGACATCTGCAACAACTGGAAAGGCCGCAGAAATACCTCACTAAAAGAATCACAGGCCTAAAGCAGATGCCCTACGCTGATCACCTTAAAAAACTCCAGCTATACTCTGTCGCATATTGTCTACTCAGAGGCGATCTCTGCTTAACATACAAGGCCATGTCACACCCAGAGCTGTTGGACATGCTACACTTAAAGAAATCCCAATCCCTCAGAGCCACACACTCCAGGGATCTAAACCTTGTCATCACAATAAACAAAACATGCTGGAGGGATAGGTTCCTGACCCAGAGACTCCCCAGACTCTGGAATAGATTGCCCATACATGTCAAGCAGAGTGCCCCTTTTGCCCTCTTCAAAAGGAACCTTGACAATTGGATGGGAGAAAGGAAATTCACCCCAGGGATCACGTCAGTCGCCCTGCTAGACAGGGGTCCAGGGAAGTAAATAGTGTGGGAAGAAATAGCCAGGGAATTGTTATGGCTAGGCTTGTATAGGCCTTAGGGCTGATAGCCTAGTACCAGCCTATGAACCTTCCACCCCTTTATATAGCCAGGCACACTGACTTCCTCACCTGGGACCTGAAGGGTGGAAGAATCTAAACAGAAAAGCCCTCAGTAACTCCTAGACTCGGGAAGAAGCTTGACAGTGAAGACCCCAGACTAGAGTACCTAGAATCCATGCTCTGGGACCAAGAGCATTCCAGCTCTGACTGCAGCTACCCCACAGCAACCAGATATAGATTCTGTAGCCACTGGCCCTGTGTTTAACCAAATTTCTATAATGTGCAGTTCATTGAAAATTGTTATCCCAGGGCACCACTCCACACTGCTATATTCTTTACACCGTAGGCACAGTTTGTCTGTGCTCAAAGAACATCTGAGATTCTTATGTTTATTAAAGGTTTTGTATACTCTGCAGTTCACCACTTGGTGGATGTTTATTCCATGGGCACAGAAAGCATATACAAAATTTCTGAAGTCTTACACTTTCCTTATATTTTTCCTCATGAGCACTGTAAAAATGAGCACTGTGACTTGTTTCCATCGTAGGCTATTTCTCTGGATACAATTATTGTTCAAAAATGGGAACCACCTAGTGTAGCTTTAAGTGACTACCTTCCCTGCATATAAAAAAGTCTGTCTTCATCAAGAGTAAGAAGACTGGTCACATTAATTATCTATATGAGCCTCTTTTAAGCAGGCATGGGGACTGGTCACATTAATTATCTATATGAGCCTCTTTTAAGCAGGCATGGGGACTGGTCACATTAATTATCTATATGAGCCTCTTTTAAGCAGGCATGGGGACTGGTCACATTAATTATCTATATGAGCCTCTTTTAAGCAGGCATGGGGACTGGTCACATTAATTGTCTATATGAGCCTCTTTTAAGTAGGCATGGGGACTGGTCACATTAATTATCTATATGAGCCTATTTTAAGCAGGCATGGGGACTGGTCACATTAATTATCTATATGAGCCTATTTTAAGCAGGCATGGGGACTGGTCACATTAATTATCTATATGAGCCTATTTTAAGCAGGCATGGGGACTGGTCACATTAATTATCTATATGAGCCTATTTTAAGCAGGCATGGGGACTGGTCACATTAATTATCTATATGAGCCTCTTTTAAGCAGGCATGGGGACTGGTCACATTAATTATCTATATGAGCCTATTTTAAGCAGGCATGGGGACTGGTCACATTAATTATCTATATGAGCCTATTTTAAGCAGGCATGGGGACTGGTCACATTAATTATCTATATGAGCCTCTTTTAAGCAGGCATGGGGACTGGTCACATTAATTATCTATATGAGCCTATTTTAAGCAGGCATGGGGACTGGTCACATTAATTATCTATATGAGCCTCTTTTAAGCAGGCATGGGGACTGGTCACATTAATTATCTATATGAGCCTATTTTAAGCAGGCATGGGGACTGGTCACATTAATTATCTATATGAGCCTATTTTAAGCAGGCATGGGACTGGTCACATTAATTATCTATATGAGCCTATTTAAGCAGGCATGGGGACTGGTCACATTAATTATCTATATGAGCCTCTTTTAAGCAGGCATGGGGACTGGTCACATTAATTATCTATATGAGCCTCTTTTAAGCAGGCATGTGGACTGGTCACATTAATTATCTATATGAGCCTATTTTAAGCAGGCATGGGGACTGGTCACATTAATTATCTATATGAGCCTCTTTTAAGCAGGCATGTGGACTGGTCACATTAATTATCTATATGAGCCTATTTTAAGCAGGCATGGGGACTGGTCACATTAATTATCTATATGAGCCTCTTTTAAGCAGGCATGGGGACTGGTCACATTAATTATCTATATGAGCCTATTTTAAGCAGGCATGGGGACTGGTCACATTAATTATCTATATGAGCCACTTTTAAGCAGGCATGGGGACTGGTCACATTAATTATCTATATGAGCCTCTTTTAAGCAGGCATGGGGACTGGTCACATTAATTATCTATATGAGCCTATTTTAAGCAGGCATGGGGACTGGTCACATTAATTATCTGTATGAGCCTATTTTAAGCAGGCATGGGGACTGGTCACATTATTTATCTATATGAGCCTCTTTTAAGCAGGCATGGGAACTGGTCACATTAATTATCTATATGAGCCTATTGTAAGCAGGCATGGGGACTGGTCACATTAATTATCTATATGAGCCTATTTTAAGCAGGCATGGGGACTGGTCACATTAATTATCTATATGAGCCTCTTTTAAGCAGGCATTGGGACTGGTCACATTAATTATCTATATGAGCCTATTTTAAGCACTGTAAACATTTTTGTTTGTTATACAAGAGATTATTAGCCTTTCATATTGCATGCCAGGAGATAATGAGCCTCGTAAAAGTGGGTACAACCTCTCATATTACATGTGATAGATTAGAAAAAGTTCTGTAATAAAGCCTTCATACTTTGCTGCAAGGAATGTGAGCCCCACAGATGCAGACACAACCTCTCATTTTACATGTGGTATAAAACAGAGTGGTGATTGCCTTGTAAAATCAGATATGTTCAACGATCGAAGTATAAACTACTCTGTTAGATGGACTTGATGAAGCACAGGCAAAGGTGTTTTCTTAAATATAGTTCTATATTGGAACTGCTATGTTAGATGGACCTGATGAAGCTCAGGCAAAAATGTTTTCTTAAATATAGTTCTATATTGGTAGCTCAGGGTGTGAAGTTAAAAATAAAAATAAAACTTTTTAACTAAGAATGAGGTTCCACAGGTTGCTGAGCTGATAAAACCTCATGGGTGTTTCAGGAATATTCACATAAGGGACTATTCTCTAAGCTTTGGGATGAGCTTCTTGTATTTCCATCTCCCAGTCAGCTCCCCTGGACCCTCCCACCATTGTCTGTAACTGCCTTTAAATACTGACCTGTTGAATGTAATGTGTTAGGACAAGAACACTCGTCCATCTACCTGCTTAACTGAATAAACTAATGGAAACATTAACAAGGTGCCTTTATTCCTGTGAGGGTATCATAGAGAGAGACTCTCCTAGATTTGCTAGCTAAAGTGATTTTATTTGGACTAATCCTTTGTACTCTGCTGTTAGTTCTGCCACCCCCTGGGTCACAGGTGGGGTGCCAGACTTCACTCGAGCCTTTTGTATTACTTTTTTTTTTTCAGTATTTGAAAAGAGGATAGATGCAGACCATCCATGTCAAAAGTTGTGTAGTCTGTCAGTCATGTCCTCCTAGGCTGACAGATATTGTACCCCATTTGAATGACACCAAAAGCTAAGCCAATCATTGAAGTCAGTTATTTTTTCCTCATATTGCGGCATCCTTTCAAAAGATAGAATGCTGCCCAAAGCTAGGCTCATACCTGCCTGGGACACATTGCCAGAGAGTTTCCATCATGTCTCTCTTCATACGAGTACAGTGAAAGTATTCCATCATGTCTCTCTTCATATGAGTACATTGAAACAATTGCATCCCTGGCTGCTTTTTCCTCTAGACAGAAGCTGTGCAATGCAAAGGAACTGACTTATAGTAACAGACACAAGGTGATCAAAGGACAATTTGTTGTTGACATATGTTCCCAGATCCATGACTATGGGATCAGCTTTCAGAGGTGTGTTGTCAGTGTGATAATTACAAGGGGATTTGTGTTTGCCGAAAGATAGTTGTGCATTTCTTGGCATTTAGTTGTAGTCCATGGTTTTGACACCAGCTATTTATTTGAGACAGGCTCTTTTGGAGGAACTTGATGTCCTTTTGAGAATTTATGATGGCACCAAGTTTGTAATCATCTGTAAGCTTCTGAGAAGTAAATGCCAGAGTGGAGTGGCCCAAGGACTGACCCCTCATAGAACAGCCCACCCTCATTTCCTGGGTGGTATTTGTGAGACAGTTTTATTTCCAGCTACTGTGTGGTTTGTCTTAAGTTGACCTAAAGGTTACAAGGATATGCAAAGTACTCCTGGCAGGACATCCCGAGACCCTGACTTGGATATCCTTTACACTGTTAATTCTTTGGGTTTTAAATGAAAAGCCTAAGAGGTTGCATACCACACTAAGAATGATACTCACATTTACTTCTATTTCCAGAATATTTAAACATCACGGCATTGTGTGTCTGTACATCACTCATAAACTACTGTTTATAGACTACCGCCCATCTTTCAATACCAAACTGCAAACTTTAAACTCCCTACTTTCCATTAGGTCCCAGAATGATGGTGCTTTAGACCTTTAACTGGCAAGGCTTTTGTTATCTCTGCTGGTAGAGCAGAGGCTTGTATATCCTTAGGTTGCTGGTGCATTCCCAGCATAGAGTTTGACTTTGTTTGGCAGATAGTACATAGGATTAAGGTTATAAGCTATTAATGAGCTACTTCACATGGTCTAAGGTTTGGTTCCCTCAGCCTCCATTTACCTCTTCTTTGATCCTAAGCAAGTCATTTAACCTGGTCACCCCTGAAGAGGAAAACCTGTGTCCAAAGGGTTTATTTGGTTAACAGATAAAAACAAATAAATAAGTA
>NC_056748.1:37264217-37279596 GCF_019279795.1 Protopterus annectens
GGATCCCCACGAGTGGAAATTGGATCCTCATGTATTTCAGAAATTGACAGTGTCATGGGGAACTCCAGACATAGATCTGTTCGCTTCTCCACTAAACCATCAGCTGCCAAAGTTTTGCACAAAAGGTTTCATCCCACAGCTTGGAGAGTGGATGCTCTTTCTTTCAATTGGAGCAATCTTCATGTGTATGCCTTTCCACCTCTGCCTCTCCTCCCAAAGGTACTTCTAAAGGTCAGACAGGACAAGCCAAGGATGATTTTAATAGCTCCAGATTGGCCTCGACAGCACTGGTACCCATTACTGAGAAGTCTGGCACGGAAGCCTCCATGGCCTTTGCCTTCGATTCCACACCTGTTGTCACAGGAGGACAGCCATTTGCTCAATGTCAAGCTTCACTCTCTGCACCTAACAGCCTGGCATATTCTGTTTTGAACCATAGTGGGCCTCCACTTCCTCAGCAAGTTTTGAATGTTATTTTGGAAGCTAGAAGGCCTAGTACAAGGAAAGTGTACGCAGATAAATGGAAGAGATTTTTATTTTGGAGTGCAGCAAAAGATTTTGATGTTTCTGAGCCTAATTTGAGTGTGGCTCTTCAATATCTTACTGAGTTACTGGACAAAGGTTTGTCTTTCTCTTCTATTAAGGTTCATGCTGCAGCAATTTCGGCTCACTATGATTGTGACCCACCATTGTTTTCTCATCCTTTGTTCAAGCAATTTCTTAGAGGGCAAAGAATATAAGACCCCCACGAAGAGCTCCTACTCCTGCTTGGGATCTCAATTTTGTGTTGGAGAAACTCACTCTACAACCTTTTGAGCCTGCAGCTACTTCTGAGTTGAAATATTTATCATGGAAGACTGCTTTCTTGTTGGCCATTACCTCTGCAAGAAGGGTTTCTGAATTGCAGGCCCTTATGGCGGTTGAGCCTTTCTTGATTTTCCATAAGGATAGGGTATCTTCGCGTACTAATCCTTCCTTTATGCCTAAAGTGGTTTCTAGTGTGGCTTTAAACCAAACTATTCATTTGCCTACTTTTTATGCAAATCCCCAAAATAAAGGGGAAAAGATTTTGCACACTTTAGATGTACACAGGCAGTTGCGATATTATTTGGACAGAACTAAAGGGTTCAGGCAGTCTCGGCAGTTATTTGTTTCTTTTGCTTTGAGTTCTCAGGGCAAGCCTGTGTCAAAACAAACTATTTCTAAGTGGATTGGGTTTTGCATTGCTTTCTGTTATTCCCATCATGGCAAGGAGATTCCAGCTGGGAATAGGCCTCATTCCACTAGAGCTACTGCCACTTCGACAGCTTTTTTGAGGGGGGTGGCAACCAAGGATATTTTGGAGGCAGCTACTTGGAGTTCAGTGCATACTTTCTCTAGGCATTATCACCTGCCACTTTACTCTAAATCCAGGGCTGGTTTTGCCACTGCTGTTTTGCAGGGCATTTTGGCAGCTCCTGCTTCCTTATAGTCTGGCCATCCTCCCATACCTCTGCTTTGGGATTCTACCCAAGTGTAAGGACTGCAGCAATGTGAGATGAAGAACATAGTACAGTTTTGTACCTACCATAAATGTAGATGTTCGAAGATCCACATTGCTGCAGTCCAATTTACCCTCCCTCCTTCCCCTCTGTAGTTAGAGGTGGTTGTGTGGGTTGAGTTGTAAATATTGTGTATATAGTGTATATTTTGTACATATAATTAGGGCAAGGGTGCTTGGTTGTTTGTTTTGCTGTCTTTTGGTTTTGACCTTTATTTTTAGGGTCTTCTGACATCTGGGGCAAGAAAAGACTGAGGATATGACGTCGGTCATGCGCATTTGTACCCTGACGCCCTGATGTCAGTCAAATGCGCCTTGACCGACGTCAGCCTTATACTTTGATATTCGGGCCGACCGAGGACAGCGGACTACCCAAGTGTAAGGACTGCAGCAATGTGGATCTTCGAACATCTACATTTATGGTAGGTACAAAACTGTACTTTTCTTGGAATTCCTTAATTCCAGTGCCCTGAACCAGCTCGTTCTTACCCCCACTAGAGGTAGCAACATCCTTGACTTGGTCATTACCAACATGGGCGACCGTTGCTCTACACCAGTAGTCAACTCCTTCCTGGTTAGATCTAGCCACAAACTAATCACCTTGGAAATCCATATCCCTCCCACTCCCACCCCCACCCCCAGCAAAGGTAACCACCATGAAAAACTTCTCCACAGCTAACTTTGGGCTCCTGAAAACAGAAGTGACTAATTTCAATGCACCCATGCAAATGGAGAATAGTTGCATGACTGCCGAATCATACACCAATGCACTATACGAACATGTACACAAATGCATGGATTTTGCCATACCCAATAGAACCAAGATGCTCTCCTCCAAAAAAAAATTAAACCAAGTCTGGTGGTTCCCTGCCATAAACAAACTCTACAACAGAAGGAGGGAACTGATGCAGAATAAGGTGAAGTCCCAAGACTGGAAATACTCCCTTATCAGCCTCAACAAAAAGTTGAGATCCCAAATCAAATCTTCTAAAGCTAGCTATGAAAACTGAATTGCAGCAGATAGTAGAGACAACCAAAAGACCTTCTACAGTTATGTAAAGAATCTCCACGGCAATAACCAGATTTGCTCTGAGCTACTGCACAATGGTACCTCCTATACCGAGCCAACAGATATTGCCAGTATACTGGCCAACAGATTCAATGCCAACTTTACCCCCTTCTCCCCCCAGAAGGACCAATCACAATACCAGTAGATTGCCAGACACCCAGTATTGCTGTTGCACAGTTTAAAACAGCACTGTCCAAGGCCAAGAATACAGCTTCTATGGGACCTGACAATATTCCTGTCTGTGTTCTACATGAACTACAGAGTGAACTGGCACCTCACCTGTGTTCCCTGTTCAATCACAGCCTCTCTACTAAGACTTTGTCCCTACTAAATGCCGCACTGCTACAGTCATCCCTCTCCATAAAGGAGGAGCGACTGCAGACACTGGGAACTATCGCCCCATTAGCCTGACACGTCTGATATGCAAAGCTATGAAACGCATCATCATGGACCTACTAAACAAGGATTTAGGGAATCTCCAAACTCTGGATCCCACACTGTTTGTTTTGTGAAGGGTAGATCATGCCTGCTCAACTTGGTCGACTTCTTTGAGTCAGTCACCAGAGCTGTGGATGAAGCAAGGTGGTTCATACAGCCTACCTTGATCTGGCCTAGGCCTTTGATAACATTCCCCACTCAGGAATCATAGAAAAACTCACTAAGCAAGGCATCAACCCCTTTATCACTAGGTGGGTTGCAAACTGTGTCACAGATAGAACCCACACTGTGAAAGTAGCTGACTCCAAGTCAGACTACCGACCAGTCACGAGTGGAGTCCCACAGGGACCGGTCCTGGGTCTTTTCCTGTTTGGTATTTACTTCTCAGAACCCCAGGCCAACACGAAGGGACTATGGCTGACAAAGTCCGCAGACGATTGCAAGTTGGGAGCCAGTATTAACTCCCCAAGTGATGTTGACATCCTACAGAAAGGCCTCACTGAGACCAACAACTGGTGTCAGAACCATGGCCTTAAGCTCAATGCCACAATATGTGTCATCGTCCCCTTTGGGAAAAACCCAGTTCCTGTGAATTACCACATTGATGGTAGTCCACTGAACACAGAAGGCGTTATAAGAGATCTGGGAACACAGGTTGACAGCAACCTCTCTTTTGACCACCACATTGCCACTGTGGTCTGAAAGTCCTTCTATGTGGCACATGTCATTACTAAGGGTGTTGCATCCAGGAAGAAAGAGGTCATTGTCTCCCTTTACTGTTCCCTCATTAGGCCAGTCATTGAGTACAATGCCCCATTTGGCATGTACCTCAGTAGACACCTGCAACAGCTGGAGAGGCTGCAAAAGTACCTCACAAACAGGATCATAGGCCTTAAACACTTGTCCTACATGGACAGACTCAAAAAACACTAACTATTCTCTGTCTCAGATTGCCTACTTAGAGGTGATTTCTGCTTGACTTACAAAGCCATGTTTGACCCAGCTGTGCTAGAAATGCTACATCTAAAGAAATCACAATCCCTCCGCACCATACGCTCCATAGACCTCACCCTCATTACCACAATCAACATAACATGCTGGAGGGACAGGTTGATAACCCAGAGACTGCCCATGCTATGGAATGGACTTCCCATACATCTCAAACAGAGCACCTCACTGGCCGTCTTCAAGAGAAATCTTGATAAGTGGATGGGAAATAGAAAATTCACCCCGGGGATCACTCCAGTGGCTCTACTCGACAGAGGCACTGGGAACTAAGGTTGGGTGGCATGATGCCAGGGTAATCCTGTGGGCTAGGCTTGTAAAGGCTCCAGGGCCATTAGCCTAGTACACACCTATGAACCTATGTCAGAAACACATTCTGTTACCCAGTGAACATTAGATTATATTATCGGAGCCAGATGCTCTTAACAGTTGTATGGTTACACTCCATCTCTGAGCTGGGAATGCGGCTGGTCGATGGTTAAGACTACAAGTTCCCAATGACTTTCACCTTGTAGTTCTGGGTTTGATTCCCTCACACCTCAATTGAAACTGTGTGACTCTGAGCAAGTGATGTAATTATATCTTCTGCCAATCAGTATATTACTTTCCCAAACAGCACACAAAAACTTGCAGAAACCATTGATATGTCCCTGTTGTGTGTCATAAATGTCAGCTGTCCTTGAGGTAACTGTGAACCTGTGTGAGAAGCAGAATGATCTTATGCTTCATTGTCTTCGAGGGGATGTGCAGCAAAGCTGGATGTAGTTATGTATTTATTTCAGATACACTAAGCACGTCTCCAGTCATTAAATGTGCATGTAACTGTGTTTTCACTGGACTTCTTCAGTAATTAAGTAATTAAACTGCATTATTATACGTAAAACATAGATCCCCCTTTTGGATTTAAATATACTGTACTATCCTATAGAAATGATACTTGAGGCACCTCCTAAAGGATATATTTGGAGTGACATACTCAAATCAAGAAGGTAGTTGATTCTAGATGTCAGAAGCCAGACAGGCATGCAGAAGCATCCTAGATGTCTCCAGGCATACAGTGGGAGTAGCCAGCAGCCTCCTTATTTGATGAACTAAAGCCTTTCCTTTGAATGAGGTGCCTACAGCTGTTTTAGGTGGTTTACTATCCTATCACCATAATGATCAATGACGAATCACAGTAATGTCAAACCTAAACTGCGAAATTTAAAATACAGAACGCAAAAAAACCTCGAAGTGTAGTGACTGCAAATGTCAAATTCGACATTTTCGAACAGTCACCACACTTCCAGTAACAGCAGTGCTGTCCATTGCACAGTAAAGAATGTTTTTGCAGGGGGTGCAAGGCCGCCTGCACCCCCCCCCATGTGGGGGGCGGCGTGGGTCTATATAGTTTCATAGTTTCATAGTATAGTACTAGGCTATCTGCCCTAGGGCGTTTATAAGCCTAGCCAAAGTGTATGTGGCTTTTGCCACCCCATGTAATGATACAAAAGTGTACAATTTAAATTAAATTTAGTTTACTGTGCCTCTGTCTAGCAATGACACAGAGATGACCCCCGGGGTAAACCTACGATCACCCATCCATTCGTCCAGATTTCTCTTGAAGAGAGTCAGTGAGGGGCTCTGCCTAACATGGACAGGTATCCTGTTCCAGAGTCCGGGAAGCCTCTGGGTTATGAATCTGTCCCTCCAGCATGTCCTATTCATATTTGTGCTGAGATTTAGATCTTTAGCTCTCGTGGCTCTGATGGATTTGGATTTTTTGAGGTGGAGCATGTCCATTAATTCTGAATTGGACATTAATTCTGAATTGGACATGGCCTTGTACGTAAGGCACAGATCAGCTCTGAGCAGGCGGTATGCTACTGAATAGAGCTGGAGCTTTTTCAGTCTGGCAGCATATGACATATGCTGGAGACCCTTGATCCTCTTGGTAAGGTACTTTTGGGGTCTCTCCAGCTGCTGCAGGTGCCGGGTGAGGTACATACCAAATGGGGCATTGTACTCAATCATAGGCCTGATAAGGGAGGAATATAAGGGTACAATGACATCCTTTGATCTGGATGTGAATCCTTTCATGATAAGGTGGGCAAGGTAGAAGGTCTTTCTAACCATTTTGGCGACGTGGGTGTCAAATGAGAGGTTACTGTCAACTTGGGTCCCCAGGTCTCTGATTACTTTTTCCGTACTTAATGGATTACCACCTATGTGGTAATGTGTGGGTACTTTGTTTTTTCCAAAGGGGATGACTATACATTTTTTGGCATTTAGTTTAAGGCCATGACTCTGGCACCAGTCATCTGTTTCTTTGAGGCCCTTCTGAAGGATGCATGTGTCAGCTGGTGTGTCGACTATGGCGCCTAGTTTGCAGTCGTCTGTGAACTTTGTCAGCCACAACCCCCCTATGTTTGCCTGCACATCTGAGAAATAAATGCCGAACAAGAGGGGTCCCAAGACAGAGCCCTGTGGGACTCCACTTGTGACTGGCTTAGAGTCTGACATAGCTCCAGCTATTCTGACTTTGTGGGTTCTGTCCTTTAGCCAGTTTGCAACCCATCTTGTGACAAACGGGTTTACATTTAAGCTGTTGAGCTTGTCTATGATGCCTGAGTGGGGTATTGTGTCGAAGGCTTTTGCCAGATCCAGGTAGGCTGTATGAACTGCTTTGCCTTCTTTGATGGCTCTAGTGACTGTTTCAAAAAAGTCCACCAGGTTTAAAAGACAGGATCTGCCTTTTACAAAGCCGAACTGGGTAGGGTCAATTGTCTGTAGGTCCCCGATGTCTTTGTTTATGAGTTCCATAATGATCCTTTCCATAGCTTTGCAGACCAGGCTGGTCACGCTTATGGGGCGGTAGTTTCCAGGGTCTGTAGAGGTGCCACCTTTGTGGAGTGGGACCACTGTAGCTGTACGCCAGTGTTCAGGGACGTATCCTGTAGCAAAGCTAAGATTAAACAGCGTTCTTATGTGCGGGTTTAGCTCCTGTAGGAGTTCACGTAGCACGCAACCTGGGACACCGTCAGGTCCCATGGATGCTGTATTTTTAGCTTTGCTGAGGGCAGCTCTCACCTGGACATCTGAGATTTCAGGGAGGTTGCATTCAGCTGAGATATTTATTTCGTCTTTTGGGGGAGAGGGAGGGGTGAAATTTGCACTGAACCTGTCTGCCAGTATGTTGGCAATATCTGTAGGTTCAGTGTATTTTTTGCCGTTATGAACTAACTTTGCGCATATCTAAGGGTTTCCGCCCAGGTTTCTAACATAACTGAAGAAGGCCTTGTGATTATCTTTAGTGTCCTTAGCGATTTTTCTCTCGAAGTTGGCCTTTGATGATTTTATTAGCGAACGTAGTTTTTTGCTAGTGCTGATCAGGGATGCCTTCCCTTTATGGGATTTTGCTCTGTCTTGCAGTAGCTTCCTTTGCTTGTTATAAAGTTTGTTTATGGCTGGGGTCCACCAGATAGGATGCCTGCCTTTGGTGGAAAGGGTCTTGGTTTTATTTGGGATTGCATGATCCATGCATTCTTGGAGATGCCCGTAGAAAGCATTTGTGAAGGATTCAGCAGTGTGGGATGTGGTTTCCATTGGCCCAGGGGGCTTGAAGGATACCATTTCAGTCCTAAGGAGTGTAAAGTCGGCTTTTGAGAAGCTTCTCACTGTGGTCTTTTGTGCTGGGGGTGGAGGTGGGATATGAATATCTAGGGTTATTAGTTTATGATCTGATCTCACTAGTGAGGGGTATACTTCCGGTGTTGAGCATTTTGTCTCCATGTTTGTGATTTGGACGATCAAGCTTTTAAAAGTTTGACTGTCGTATGGTCAACACCATATGAACGAATTTTTGAAAGTTCTAATGTTTTAACGGAGATCTCTATACAGTGCGGAATGGGAAGATTTCCCTTTTTCACACTGTAGAGCGATCTCGGAGTTGGTATATTTAAAGAGTGAGGGGTGTGGGGGGCTCAGGTGGGCTTGCCTCCCTATTTAAAACATTCGGGTAGGTTAGTTGTGTTGTTTATTTTTTTATTAGATTTTCTAACTTTTAAAAGTTCGATCATATGATGTCGACCATATGACACTCGAACTTTTGAAAGTTCGATTATCTAATATAGACCTGGGCTGCACCCCCCCCCCCCCCACAGCCCCCCTACTTATATATACAAACTCCAAGATCGCACTACAGTGAGGGAAGGGGTACATTTCCTGATCCCCAATATAGTGCGATCTGCACCACAGTGTTGAACCTTACAACAGCGAATGCGGTATTGCATTCGCTATTGCAAAGTTCGACATTGTGGCATTCGTGTTTACGTAGTGCGAATCTGCACTTTTGCACAAATTTAAATCACACAAGCTGCAATCGGAAAAATGATGTACAACCATTTTAGGTAGGTATGGCTCAGATTGTTGAAGTCTCAGAAACTAAGACTGATGTGGAAACAACAGCTTGTCAGATCCTGAACCTGCAGGAATAGGTGTTAGATGGCTTTTACAAGGTATACCAGCTGAAAGACTGGCTGCTGAGTTGTGCACCTGGTGCATGTGTGCCACTCATGGGCTATAAGCCTGAGGTAAGGTTGTCCAGACGACATGGCAAAGGCATAATGATCCATTTCACTAAGTCTGAATATGGACAAGTTCAGATTTGGGCAGTATTCTTCAGATGATAATATGAATACTTGATAAAAAGAAACATTTGTACTTAAGAGTCTATCATAAAAAAAAAAAAAAAAAAAAAACAAGATCATGAACATGTGACACAAATTCCATTTTGCCCCTTTATGTTGTAAGAGGGAGATGGAACAGAAGACATGCTTTGAGCTTTAATCAATTTTGCATCATTCATTGAAGAATGGATTCTGAACTGTCTTTGTGGGCAAAAAATTTTGGCACAAACTCCTGAGTAAAGATGTGATGCCATAGAGCATCTTCACTGTAAGATTATTAACAAATACTTCTTCCTTGTATAACATCCCTGCATGGTGGCATAAACACCACAGACACCATTACTGAAACCTGGGAGCCTTGCATCCTGACTGTTGAGTGCCAGAAGAATTAACACCAGAAACCGGTGGCTTAAAAGATGAGGCAAATCACTCAAGAGGTGCATCAGAAGAAAAGGATCATAATATGATTTTAAGTGCTTTATCTTTTTTTTCCCCATACTGGTGACTATTGTCCAACCCTGGTACCTCTCATTTTATCGCTGAGTATGCCCCCTCACCTTATGCCCCCAGACTTTCTCCACTACTGGTTGGGGTCAGTACAGAGATTTATGAATGCCAGGTTGGCATCACATTGCTGTCGTTGGGTTTTAAAGCATACTTTGTGCATGCCCAGCAATACTCCAGGGTGGGACATGCAATGGGTGATCTACACTAAATCATCCCTCTCACTTCTGCAAAGGCCTGATGCCACCACACCACCCATGGAAGCACTCTTTTCTGCTACTAGACCAGGGAAATCCGAATGGAGAGATGAAACGTCAGCAAGCAAAGGAGAGTAGTAATGCTTAAATTGAATTTATCCTCAAGTCTTGATGAGGACCTTCACAAGGTGGACCCTGTTTTTACAAAATCTCACCAAGGTAACACTGATCTATAGACTGTATTTATATAGCATATGTCATGGACAGAAGGTAGGTTAAAAACTAAAAAAGATAGCCAGGTGCACAAGACCCAGGATAAAAAAGTGCCCAGTCCTGGTAGGCGCACTGGTGCCAGGACTGGAAAAGATGACAGTGTAGAATATGGAAACATTCCTACAATGGGGCCAGGCGGAGGATGCCCCCCCCTGTTTTAGAATGAAGTAGCAGTTCACAAAAGTCACAAAAACTGACAGGCCAAGGAAGAGCCATAAAGACAATAAAGTGGACTATTGTGGATAAGAAAGAAATTATGTATTATTACTATTATACAAAAAGCCCAGACTTTCCAGAAACAGAATATACAAAAAGATTAAGAGAGAAATTAAAGGAAAGAAAAAATACTTCTGCAAGAAAACTGTCAGAAGCTTCAAATGAAAATTTGTGTTCACTGATGCAACAGATTTGTGAAAAACAGTATGTAGATCAAGAAACCATGACTTGTTTGGAAAAAGAAGCTTCTGAGGAAGTGCGAAAATATAAACAACAAAACCAAGAAATATTTGAAAAGTGTAAAAAAAGAGATATTTGATATGGTGCAATATTTATGCAAAGGAGAAAGCCAAATTAATCAATGCAAAGAAGGCAGCCCCAAAGATATTTGAAGAGAATATTTGAAGAGAAATGCAGGCAAAGGCATTCAGATATGGAAAATTTCTCAATAAAAAAAATAATAACACAAAGATGGAAGGCAGAAAAGAAGATTAGTAAAGCAGAAGTTAAAAAAATAGAAGTTGAAGTTATGGAGTGCCTCCGAAGTGAAGGATTTGGTGTAGAAGGTCTAACACAGCTTACATCACAGCATGATGGAGTGAGTCCTGAATGTAAGGGAAAACAGGAAGATCAGGAAATGTCTGAAGAAGAAATATGGACATGGGGGAAAAAAGAGATTTAATATGGTGTAATATTTATGCAAAGGAGAAAACAAAACTAACCAGTTCAAAAAGAGCAGCACCAAAGATATTTGAAGAGAAATACAGGCAAAGGCTTCCAGATATGGAAACTTTTACAATCCAAAAAATAAGAAAACAAAGAGGAAAAGTAGAAAAGTAGATTAGTAATCGAGAAGTTAAAGAAACAGAAACTGAGGTTATGGAGTACCTGCAAAGTGAAGGATTTAGTGTAGAAAATCTAATTCAGAAAGCACCACAATAGAATAGAGTGATAGATATCAGAATTAAGGGGAAGCCAGTGGAACAGGAAGCAATTGGTCAGGTGCCGTATCAAGATATTTTGGAGCCTTCCACAGGAAACCAGTTTAAACATTCACTTGAAGCTAGACAGCAAAGGAAGGAACAGGACGCTGTGGAAACTCTAATGCAGTCAGTGTTGAGGAGTGATAGGCCAGTGAGTTCCCATAAGATAGAGCAACGGATGGCACGGGATGAAGTTGAAGAGAATGTGCCACAGGAAGATATTATAGAATCTTCTATAGAATGCCCGCAGGAATTGGAAAACAAGGGATGTCCCCTTAGTTTGGAAGAAAATGAGCTAAGAGAAGAGTTGCTTGATTTAATGGACATTATTTGCAATGGTGATGGACAGGTTGACAGACGAGATCAGTGGACTATGATGTTTGCAGATGACATTGTGATCTGTAGTGAGAGTAGGGAACAGGTGGAGGAGACCCTGGAGAGGTGGAGATATGCTCTGTCTTAGTCCTGCTGACCTTCATTCCTCTTCTCTCGAGAGCATATCTCCATCTCTCCAGGGTCTCCACCACCTGTTCCCTACTCTCACTACAGATCACAATGTCATCTGTAAACATCATAGTCCACGGGGACTCCTGTCTGATCTCGTCTGTCAACCTGTCCATCACCATTGCAAATAAGAAAGGGCTCAGAGCTGATCCTTGATGTAACCCCACCTCCACCTTAAACGCATCCGTCACTCCCACCGCAGACCTCACCGCTGTCACAATACCCTTGTACATATCCTGTACCACACTTACATACTTTTCTGACACTCCTGACTTCCTCATACAATACCACAACTCCTCTCTAGGCACCCTGTCATATGCTTTCTCTAAGTCTACAAAAACATAATGCAACTCCTTCTGACATTCTCTGTACTTCTCCATCAACACTCTCAGAGCAAAGATCGCATCTGTAGTGCTCTTTCCCGGCTTGAAACCATACTGCTGTTCACTAATCATCACATCCCTTCTTAACCTAGCTTCCACTACTCTTTCCATAACTTCATGCTGTGACTGATCAATTTAATCCCTCTGTAGTTACTACAGCTCTGCACATCACCCTTATTCTTAAAAATCGGTACCAAAACACATTTTCTCCATTCCTCAGGCATCCTCTCACTTTCCAAGATTTCATTAAACAATCTGGTTACAAACTCCACTGCCATTTCTCCTAAATACCTCCATGCTTCCACAGGTATGTCATCTGGGCCAACAGCCTTTCCATTCTTCATAGCTATCCTTACTTCCTCCTTGCTAATCCATTGTACTTCCTGATTCACTATCCCACATCATCCAACCTTCTCTCTCTAATTCTCTTCATTCATCAGCCCCTCAAAGTACTCTTTTCATCTCCTCACTTGTGAGTATGTTTCCCTCATTATCCTTTATCACCTCTACCTGCTGCATATCTTTCCTAGCTCGGTCCCTCTGTCCAGCCAATCGATACAGGTCCTTTTCTCCCTCCTTACTGTCCAACCTTTCATACAGCTCGTATTATGCCTTATCCTTAGCCTTCACCACCTCTCTCTTTGCCTTGCACCTGATCTCCTTATACCCTGTCTACTTTCTTCATCTCTCTGACAATCCCACTTCTTCACCAACCTCTTTCTCTGTATACTCTCCTGTACTTCCTCATTCCACCACCATGTCTCCTTGTCATCCTGCCTCTGTTCAGATGTGATACCAAGCACCTTTCTAGCCGTCTCCCTTACTAGCTCTGCTGTAGTTACCCAGCTATTTGGTAACTCTTTACTGCCACCCAGTGCCTGCCTTAACTCATCCCTGAACTCCACCTCACAATTACCCTTTTTCAATTTCCACCATTTGATCCTTGGTGCTGCCCTCACACTCCTCCTCCTCCTCTTGTTGATCACCAACGTCATCCTACAAACCACCATCCTATGCTGCCGAACTACACTTTCTCCGGTCATCACTTTACAGTCTCCAATCTCCTTCAAACTGGCCCTCCTACATAAGATATAATCCACTTGTGTGCATCTTCCTCCACTCTTGTATGTCACCCTATGCTCCTCCCTCTTGTTAAAATACATATTCACCACAGCTATGTCCATCCTTTTTGCAAAATCCACTACCATCTGACCTGCATTCCTTTGTTTAACACCATACCTACCCATCACTTCCTCATCCCCTCTGTTCCCTTCACCAACATGCCCATTGAAATCTGCTCCAATCACCACTATCTCACCCTTGGGTACAGTCATCATCACTTCATCCAGTTCACTCCAAAATTTTTCTTTCTCATCCATCGCACACCCAACTTGTGGAGCATATGCACTAACAACATTCATCATTACACCATCAATTTCCAGCTTCATAAACATCACTCTATCTGACACTCTTTTCACCTCCAAAACACTCTCAGCATACTGTTACTTCAGAATAACTCCTACGCCATTTCTCCTCCCATCCACACCATGATAAAACAATTTGAACCCACCTCCAATACACCTAGCCTTACTCCCCTTCCATCTGGTCTCTTGCACACACAATATACCAACCTTTCTTCTGTCCATCATATCAGCTAGCTCTCTCCTTATACCAGTCATACTGCCAACATTCAAAGTTCCGACCCTCACTACAACAGTCCTAGCCTTTCTCCTCTCTTCCTGCCTTTGGCCATGTCTTCCGCCCCTTCTCCTCCTTCAGCCAACAGTAGCCCAATTTCCGCCAGCACCCTGTAGGCTAACAGTACTGGTGGCGGTTGTTGTTAACCCGGGCCTTGACTGATCCTGTATAAAATTGTTTATTGGTGTCTGCATGAAATTAATTGGCGAAGTTTTATGCCGGATGCCCTTCCTGACGCAACCCTCCCCATTTATCCGGGCTTGGGACCGGCACAAAGAAATGCACTGGCTTGTGCATCCCCATCTATGTGTGTGTATATGTGGGTCTACTTCATAAGATCGGCAGACCATTTGAATGACATTCATTTGGTCGACAACCAGTATTTAAGGCACTTAACAGTGATTTGCCCCCCACCCTCCCCCAACTATATATATCAACTCCAGAGTTGCACAGCATTGGGGAGGGGGGCAAATCCCAGGTTTTTGCCTTGAATACTGGTTGTTGACCAAATGAGCTGTCGACTAATTGAATGTCGATCAAATGGTCTGTCGATCTTATGAAGTAGACCCGTGAATGCATATATGTATATATGTATATATATATATATATATATATATATATTTACAAATATGTATATCTATATATATATCTATATATATATCTATATATATATATATATATATATATATATATATATATATATATATATATATATATAAATATATATATATATATATATATATATATATATATACAAATATATATATATATATATATATATATATATATATATATGTTATATTTATATATATTTGTGTATAGGTAAGTATTAGGCTATCTGCACAAGGGCATTTATAAGCCTAGCCAGAATGTGTTGGCTTTCGCCACCCCCCTAGATTAGTTCCCCTTGCCTCTGCCCAGCAGAGCCATTAGTTCCCTGCGCCACTGTCCAGCAGAGCCACTGCAGTGATCCCCGGGGTAAATTTTCTGATGTTCTTCATCTCACATTGCTGCAGTCATAACTCATGGGTAGTCCGCTGTCCTCGGTCGGCCCGAATACCAAAGTATTAGGCTGACGTCGGTCATGGGCGCTCAGATCTGACGTCAGAGCGTCAGGGTATTAAAGCGCATGTCCGACGTCATTTCCTCAGTCTTTTTTGCTGCATGGTCTGAAGCAGAAGCAGCGTTTGCAAGTGCCGTTTGGCGTTCTGAAATTTTCGTATTCTGAGTTTCAGACCGAAACCAAGTTGGGCTAAGTACCCCGTTGGAATATTTTTGTTTTTTCTGCCTCCAGTTACTTCCTGATGTCAGAAAAAGTGAATAATTGTATTTCTTGTGGGAAACAGATACCGTGATAGGGATTACCACTCTCTTTGTATTCCTTGTTTGGGACCGAGCACGGCGTAGTAGGGTGTCGCTTTGTGCTAGGTTTAATAAGCGCACCATTAAACGTAGGCTAGATTGTGCTAGGCTTGTCTTCGGTAAGCAGTGTAATTGATAATATGCCGCCGGATCTCGGCCTCCCAGCCATCAAGAAGCGCAAAGATAAATCTTTAAAGTCCAAGCAGGATGACTCATCCGTTCGGACGCCGGTTCTTTAGACACTACGGTGGATTTGGTTGATCCGGCGTGGTTTCAACTGAGTCTCAGGGGAGACGTTGGTTTTGCAAGATGTGGCCTCTCAGGAGTCAGGCCGCTTGAGGGGCCTCTCAGGTTACTGTCTCCCTTCTTTACCTAGGTGTGGTTAGGCCTTCACCTTCTGTTTCTAAGATTGCAGCCTCCAAAGGCAGGCCCTGGTTTGCCTGGTTTCCACAGGTGTCAGTCCCAGCCTCTGCAGTGGTTCTGTGCCTCAAAAACATATGCTTAAAATGGCAGAGAAGATTAATTACTTTTAATCAGGGG